>NC_137603.1:60797478-60902478 GCF_963280865.1 Gymnoscopelus braueri
GTTTTCTCAGATCCGTGATGAGTCAGACTACCTGTTCATGATGGATGTGGACAGTGTCTTCTACGCTCGCTTCGGAGCAGAGTCTCTGAGCCGCCTGTCAGCTGTCCTCCACCGTAGCCACTACCAGGTTTTACACTCACCCCTTTCATGTCGATAATAATCAAAGCAACTAAGGATGACCCCATCTCTGACAGACAAGGGATCCAGCAGAGCTTGCACGGACCCTTTGCACCCATGCAGTGCAAATGAAAAAAATAAATTAAAAAAACGTTGTCATTTTCATACTCAGCAGTGGTGGAAAAAGTACTCAAATGTTTTGCTTAAGTTAAAGTATCAATACTGCAATGTAGAAGTTCTCAGTTTACTACAAGTAAAAGTCCGGAATTCAAAAAGTACAAAAATGTTTGAAAATAGCCGATCTACAAGCTCACAACGCGTCGCGATGTGACGCGTTGTGAGCATGTAGATCGGCTATTGTCAAATAGCCTAGGTATAAAACAGGGCTAAAGTGGTTAATGTATGTTTTATAATGTAATAATTTATATCTGCAAAGTTTTAGTTACTAAAGTTTTCAAATAATTGTAGTGGAGTAAAAGTACAATATTTGCTCTGAGATGTAGTGGAGTAGAAGTAAAAGTTTAGACAATTGGAAATACTCCAGTATTTTTTAAATGATCTGGGCCAGATTATCCATATTACATCAAGGCAAGGCAAGGCAACTTTATTCATATAGCACTTTTCATACACAGGGCAATTCAAAGTGCTTTACAGAATAAAAAATAATAATACAAAGTGCAACAATGCACTTTAAAAAGAAATGGAGAATATAATAGATACAATTAAAATAAGATAAAGGAGCAAATAAAAAATACTCCCACCTTTTATACAAAACATAATAATAATAAAAAGTGACATTGTCATTTAAAGACCAGGCAAGATCTAGCTGTTCTTAGCCGTCATTGGGTAGGGTAAGCAATGTTAAATAAATATGTTTTTAACTTGGACTTAAAAACAGCTATGGTTGGGGATTGTCTAATGTAACCTGGAATATTGTTCCAGGTTTGTGGTGCATAGTAATGAAATGCTGCTTCACCATGTTTTGTTTCAACAAATGGAACAATTAATAGGCCAGCCCCAGATGACCTAAGGGTTCTAGGAGGTTCATGTGGCTCCAGCATGTCTAAGATGTAGCTGGGCCCAGAGCCACAGAGACATTTATAGACGAGTAACAACATTTTAAAATCAATTCTCTCAATTCATCGGGCGTTTTCTTTGCATTCATTATCCATTTTGGAGCTCCGGCGCCAGGATGCACAGAGATTTGAAATTCCATTTGAAGTTCCATAACTTTTTAAAAGTTGGAAGAAACCCTGTAATGGAAAATGCCTGGCCTCCTTTTGTGTTTAATGTAGGCCTTTGGAAAGGACAACAAGTGCTTTGTCTTACGATCTTAAACTTTAAGACTTAAAGGAAGAGTGGAAGTGAAATGTGTGTCAGGGCCAAACATGGCCTTAAATGTGATTAATAGTCATGTATTTGTCTTCATCGTTGTTATCATCAGACCACACAGAGAGATGGTTTTCCTTATGAACGTCGTAAAGAATCCCAGGCGTGCATCCCATGGGGTGAAGGTGATTACTACTACACTGCTGCAGTGTGGGGAGGCTACGTTGAAGACATGTACGAACTGGTCAGGTACGAATGGCTTTCATCACAAAATATACCGTTGCTGTCGGGCAGAAACCTCTTATCTCCATGTTTTAACGTTTTGAGTTTTTTCATAAATGAATGCCCTACTTGATCATTCTACAGCAGGGGGTCTTCAACGTTTTCAGGCCAAGGACCCCCTAGCTGAGAGAGAGATGAAGCAGGGACCCCCTCTATATTGTATAAAATTGTGTTTCAGATTAAACATTTTTTTGTTTACTTGGTCTGCTCTTTTTTCCCTCTACGCCTAAACCTCTTTGCCAAAAATAGCTGATCTACAAGCTCACAACGCCTCGCAGCGCGAGGCGTTGTGAGCTTGTAGATCTGCTATTTTTGGCTAAAGTTCTCCTCAGAAAAGGGATGCTAGGGTTCAAGTGGTTAAGGTAAAAAATATATATATATAAATATTATATATATATATATATATATATATATATATATATATATATATATATATATATATATATCCACACAAAGATTTGGCGGACCAACTGTAGTAACTCTGAGGAACCCCCTAGGGGTCCCGGTCCCCCTGTTGAAGACCCCTGTTCTACAGCATCACACAAAAGTATCCAAAATAGCAGATCTACAAGCTCGAAGCTTGTAGCTTTTCAGCTTGCTGATCTGCTATTTTTGCTATTTTTGAATTTGAATGGTGAAAAGTAACAGTTTTCAGTTCCCACCTGAATTGAGTGAATATAATAACAGTTTAACACAAATACATGGCACGTATGTGCCATTGTGTACCTTGGCATGGCATGCCAGGTATATTTTGAATACAAAAAGTATAAAAAAATAGGAAAAGAATAGGAAAGAAAAAAATAGAAAAGTTGTAGCTCTTAATATGTTTTTTTTTACGTGTAAACCTCTCTCCTCAGGTACTGTTATGAACAGTCAGAAATCGACCGCAAGAACAATATCGAGGCAGCGTGGCAGGAAGAGAGTCATCTGAACAAGTAAAGTATAGCTGGTTCATTTCTGTTTTTCAGTCTTATGGTGTGTGCATGCAAAATGGAGAGTGTAAAATAGAAATAAATCCAAAAGGACAATTCCATTTGGGTACATTTTACATGCTTTAAATCCACTGGCGATTTTACAGAGCAGGCTTCTTTTTTCTCTTTTTTTCCAGAATGGTGACATCCCTCCCTTTAAAACACTTTACATTTCTCATCAGTATTACATATGTGTGCTTTATTAGTTGCTTCAGCAATGTTACTGCCTGTAATGCAAGTAACATTTGTTTGAACCAGCCAGGCATAGATTGAAGACAGCTGTACATTTTATCAAAAAGAGATCTTGAAGTTAATGCCCTCTTTAACTTTTCTGTCTGTCTGTCTGTCTGTCTGTCTGTCTGTCTGTCTGTCTGTCTGTCTGTCTGTCTGTCTGTCTGTCTGTCTGCCTGTCTGTCTGTCTGTCTGTCCTTTCAGGTACTTCTTGTACAATAAGCCCACCAAGGTTCTGTCTGCAGAATACCTGTGGTCTGACTATGACCAGCCTGGACCTGAAATCAAAGTCAAACGTATTTCCCAGCTGGTGAAGAACTATGCTGAGGTGCGACCCAATTGGTGACAGAGCTGATTCTGTAGTGATATCACACATCTAGACCACTGGTTCCCATTGGGACCCATTTATTTTTCCATTGTGAAAATAGATGATCTACAAGCTCACAATGCCTCACCTATTTATCTGTGGAACCGAGTCAAACTAAATGTAAATAGAATGTGCTTGTCAGGGTGGGGGGGTCCCCAGTTCAAATATGATTATTTTGGGGGTTCACTGCCTGAAAAGTTTGGGAACCCTTGCCCTAAACTATGATATGAAATGCAATGTGAATAACATTCATTTTTAAATATTACCTAGTTCTTATGTTGCACTATATTGTCTTATATTATACTATACTGTAGATGTAATTTATATACTGTATGGACCTCACCTGTGGTCTCATGTGACCTGTCAGATTACTTGTATGAACCTCATACTTGAAAATAAAACATGGAAAAGATTCTAGCCAAACTAAATGATTGGACATCAGCTTGAAGCTAAACATGGTTCAACATATGGAGTTGGACAAATGTTAGCACTGTACAATCTAGATACTGTATTATTGCAAAGTTCTGTCTGTTGATTTTATTGTCTCCGCCAGGCCGAAGGCGTGGCAGAGACTATGTTTTGCACCCTGTCTGTCTGTCTGTCCGTCCGTGTGTGTATCCGTCCGTCCGTCTGACTGTGAGCAGCGAAACTGCACGTACAGTACACTCCCTGGATGCCAGAGCAGAACCTCTGCCCCGAATTTTGTATTACTTCTTTATTATTTAATTACTCCTACAGATTTTGTCCAAACATCACACAAATCGGTACACAGTATATCTAGTCATCAAACCAAACAGGTCTTTCCGATTTTTCATATTCCATACTGATTGGCTAAGATTGACATAGAAAGTTTGCAGGAGTGGCCCTTTTTGAACAAAATGCCTCAAATCATGAATCACATTATCTCCTTAGTCATGTGATCAAGATGGATCTGTCCGATTCTTCATATTCCATCAACATTGCTGGCCCACAATAACCTACCTGACCTGGCGGCTGTGCTCTGAGGAGCACTTTTTCTTGTTTATTTTATTTCTTGAAAGTTCTTTTTTTATATATATACTGTATAAATGTCCTTTGCTTATGTCTACAGTCAACAACACTGCTGTCAAAATGCCTGATAAAATAAATAAAATAAATGCCTGAAAAATAAAAATGTGAACCCGAGTGAAAAGTATTTTAAACATTTTAAAGTATTGCTATATCTACCTATGGGTAGATATGAGGCAAACTCCTCAGTCTCGGCCTCCTTGCCCCTCCACGCCAAAATTAGATTTTATTTTATTTTCACAAAATTATATTTACAAGTCATAGCATTTTTACATGAAATTATAGTAATTATACTGAAAATACTGAAAAGTATAAAGGAAAGTCTAAGGCTTATACTTATACTTCCTGAGACTAGTATACTTAAGTATACCTTCGTCTGTCTGAACCCATGGTATTAAGGAAAGCTTACCCAAACAGGTCGACCCATGCATCACTTGGGGGCAGAGTTTTTAGGATATCTGGGAATATCATACATGTGTTCCTGCCTGCAGCAAAAAAAAACAACAACGCTTACACAGGGCACACCAGGGCACGTGGGGCCCTCTGGTGGCTCTGGGGGCCCTATGCAACCACATTGCATACTGCATACAGTATAGCAAGACATGACCCATGATTTTCATGACGGTTAACAACAATTAAGACCAACAAACATAGCGTGATACCAATGTGTTCTTTTTTTAATGTCTATACAACACATTCTCAATGATGCATCCATTTAGGACTAAAAGATAACAGCCCGCTTCCATGTAGTCAGCAGACATTATCTAAAACATTTAGCCATGTCTGTCTGTCTCTCTCTTTGCACTCTCTGCCTTACTCTTGATTTCTGCATTTTTCGTTCTCTCAACGTATCCATTTTCATTTGTGGTTATTTGCATTTTTTCTTTCTTTTCTTTTCTTTGAAAAAAGACTTTTAAATTGATTAGGGCCTACATTTTCACTTTTAGCTTTTTAGTTTTTTTGCGCACAATAGAAGCCTAGCATGCATAGTAGATTGCTGACATTTCTGACAGTTTCACACTGCACCAGAACATATCCACCCACCCCTACCCATCCAACTATACTGCTAGCAGCCTAGCCCTAGATCACTGGTTCTCAAACTTTTTCGTGCCAAGGGCTCCCAAATTGATATTTGGCCATGGACCCCCATCTGAAAATGTTTTGTTCCAGGGACCCCCAAGAGAGAAGATTTATGTAAAAATCTTAATTATTAAAAAAGAAACACTTTTTCTAAAATGTTCAAAGATAGCAGATGTACAAGCTTTGTGCCGTGATGCTAGCTTGCATATTATCTGCATATTTTTGAATAGCCAACTTATAAACGGATAAAGTGGTTAAAATGATTGTGATGCTGTGTTAACACATTTTGCTGGGGACCCCCTGGAATCCCCCTGGGACCCCACTTTGAGAACCACAGGCCTAGATATAAGAGCATGATTTCCCCTTGCACGTTAGTTACAATCGGCTCCAGGCCTAATCATGTCACCCAGTGTTTCAAAAACATTTAATCTGGATCACAATTATCCATCCATTATCTATTTTTTAGAATCCAGAATCAGACTGACCCTGCTGATTTTGTCAGTTTTTCAGAAAATGATCATATAGGATCACCCTGATCCAGATAGGAAGCCATGCATGCCCCTGCTTTTGATATCTCCTCTTCTGCTCATTCAATGTTATGGCTGCTTCTGGTCAGACTGAATAGCCGACTAAATAGATGCATTTCCTTTTGGAAATGTTTGCTTTTCAAAATGTATCACAATTTATCAACTTAATGAAAATGTTCAAAAACATTTCTTTTTAAGAAGATGCTCCAATGGAAATATAAGAATGGTTTTGAAAAACTGGGTGGGTCAAGTTGTCTGAATACTAACATTGAAATGAACGGAACTATTGTCTTGCATTGCTTTCAAGGTCACTATCAGTGTTTGTTTAACTCTGGTGGAACCCTCGCCTGTGGTTCCAAATACAACCACTGGTGGGAGCAGTTGAGGTAGTATAACCTGCTCCAAATGTATCTTTATTACATTGTACATTTAAAGCCAAACTAGGGACAAGAGTTGAACATGAACAACTATACATTCTCTGTGCAGCACATCAATGTCATGCTCTGTATTGGAACATTGTTCATCTTTACATCATCCCTATCAAAATATTTCTTGTGACTTGACCTCCTCTGACCTTAATAGTCATGCTTCTTGTGTTCCAGAACACACACACGCATGCACACAGTGGCAAAAAAACCTTTCTGGCCCTGCCTGGCCGAGATAATAATGGATGTAAAATGAAGCAATATTCAGTGTGAACACTGAGTGAATTAATGTATTCTTTATATACCATTTTCATCATTTATTAACAAGTAATCATTATATTTACCAACCATTATCTTTCATTTGATTATTTACCAATAATTTCTGGTAAAATTTCCAATTTGACATATGATACACAACTGAAATCACCTACCCAAAAGATTGGGATGCCCGACTGGTATAAAACAAGGTAGAAATCATTAATACATTTTGAATTTTAATTAAGCCTCTGATATAATTACATATCAACCTTTATGGTAAACTCTAGTTTCATCAAGGGAAAAGGGTATGTTCCTACAAATTTAAATGGCCACACATCTAGAGTTGGATGTAAAAGCGGAATGATAAACCATCCCAAAGTATCTAGCAGGTCATGAGCAAAAGTTTCTTGTAGGAAAACAATAGCAATATCATTAAACTAACTTAGCTTTACCTTAAGGTCTTTTAAATCAAATGACTATTTTTATAATAATTACACACCCCACACATTCTCACTTGCACCAAATTAACTTTGTTTGTTTATTAATAATTATACGGAAGAATTTAGAAAGACTAAGGTAGTGACTTTCAACTTCAGGCATCGGCTTCCCTGATTGGCCAACCCAACCCATTGGCTTCACGGATTGGCCGACCTTTGTGTCACGTTTGTGCAGAGTGCCGTGCACAGAACTCCATTCTTTTCAGGGCAATGCACGAAACATTTGTATCTGTCTGTCAGCCTCCCATTTATGCCCATGTAAAGGCATCAACACAACATCAGCAGTTCATGACGAAATTAGGGATCCCCAAATCTCCCCGTACCAATTGTTAGTGGGTACCGCACTGGGTACTCTGTCAACAGGTACAACGGGGACTCCGACAACAAGTACAACAGGTATTGCATAAATGGGTGGGGCATGCATGCCCAACTTGCATTGTTCCCGACTTGCATCGTTCAGGATTAGGCCAGTGCTCATTTACAATAACCCCTTGATTGTAATGTCTAACGGGTACTGCACTGGGTACTCCTCTAACAGAGAGCACTCTCTCTCTGTTGACAACAGGTACAATGGGTAATGCATGAATGCATTCCCAACTTGCATCGTTCCCGACACACATTGTTCCCGACTTGCGTGGTCCCAGAAGTAGTTACTTAAGTTTTGATCGTGAGACCTACAGTTCAAGGCTTAAAGGGGAAAACGTGAAGCGGCCTCTTATAGCCCCACCATGAGCCCGGTTTTACAAATTTGGGGTAGACGTTCTTCCTGGGCCTACCTCGTTTGGGTTTACTATCAAATGCAGGGCTAGATTGAGCAGGATCTCTAAAGGTCTGGTACTTGACAGGAGTATCAAGCACAGTGAGGATTTGTGGAGGGAAGAATACCTTACTGCAATTTGCTCGAGTTATACCCTTACCATTTACCACCCGTATCCCATTATCAGAGCCAAATAAGGCCAGTTTTACAGTTGTGTCAACAACAAGTTCAAAGCCAGCTTTATCAGGTGTATCACCTGGTGACAGTCGTTTATCAGAAGACTCATCCCTCAGATGGAAACCTGTAGGCGTTTGTCCCCCTTCTAGTCGAGCAATGCTTGACCAATACGAGTGGCCCACTGATGACGTATTTGGTAGGGAAATGCTTTTTGGTTCTGCATTGGAAAAGTGACACATCTCTTTGTAATTTTTAAGGTTAATTATTTCTCTGACATCAGTGCAACCATCATCCATTGTCTCCCTGCAATACTCTTCCATAGCAGACTTGATCTTGTCCTCAAGTGTATTGCTATCAGTCTCGCTATTATTGGCCATTTCACATAATTCATTCACCACAGAGACACTGAACAGCTTTTCTGGCTGAACAGCAGACTTTTCACTTTTTGCTTGATAACTGCATCCTTGTTTATCTGGAGGCAAAACGTGGATCTTTAATGAGGGAAATGGGTCACTGGAGTCCTTCGATGTTTCAACAGAACAGCCCTTTTGAATAAAAACGTCTTCCTTCTCAGCAGTTTCATAATCAGATTCCAATTCGGACTGCTTATCCCTCTCATGTGCGCAGCTCAAAGACTGAGGGAAGCCAAATTCTTTGTCAATGTCATCTAACTTTTCATTGATATTCCGCCATGATGAGGTGTACGTCACCTCGGTATGGACATAATCATGGTCGAGAACTTGGTAGTCTTCCTTCATTTTACCCCAGGAACAAAGAACGTGTGAGAGAATGACAGTGTCAGACGTTGTCAGATGTTTGCTGCAGAATTCAGTAACCTCATCCATGAAATGTTGGCCATTGTATCTCCTGAGCTCATTCTTCAACTCTGCAATGCTACCGCCCCAGTAGAGGCTTACTAATTCACTTATAACGTCAGTCGCTGGGACATCTTCAGATTGCTTTAGGGCTTTGCTTTGATGTTCGATCCACATCCTGAGTTCGTCAACTGTCCAGTTCATTGTTCGAACTAAGGACAATGCAGGAACCTTAGCAGCTGAATTTTCATGCATCTCACTGTTATTTCCCCCAATTCGGCTGACTGACACTTCATTGGTCACTGCCCTCACTTGCATATATTGAGGAGGATTATTTGGATGGCCAGCTGTCAGCCTCCCAGCATCGTGTTGTGAGGTATTTCCAACTTGAGGGTGGTTGCTGTCCACATGTACTTCCTTAGACTTCCTTCTAGCTTTGTGGTAGCTTGATGAAGGACCACGTCTGAAAGAGAAAGAGAAATACAATAAGACTGCTTTTTTAGGTCAGTTGAGCTTGTAAATCTGCTATTTTTGTTAATACAAATGTGCCTTGAGATTTTGACTTGCCCAGTGGTGTCTGTTCCTTTCATCAATTTCCCTAACTTTAAAGTCCCACATTGCCAAACTGAAACCCAGCAATTAAGGAGCAGTTCATCCAAAAAAAAATCTTATTTTCTATCAATTACACACCCCATGAAGCCTTGAATTCATGGAGATTTTTTTGTTTTTGTCGCATTCCGAGCCAATAATTTGCTGACATACCGTGTGTATTTCCAGTAGGAGACACAAAGAGTCTCCTTTGTGTCTCCTACCAGATACATTAGCCGGTAGGAGACTGTAATCAAATTATTGGCTTAGGAATGAGACAAAAAAAAAAGAAATCCATGAATCCATTTGAATTCATTCTTATATATTTCGCTTTCAGACAAGCGCATGTGAACAAGTGCTTGTCTGAGCTTGAACAAGGCCCGACAAACAATAGTTCCTGTGTTCCTCTTTTACCCTCTTTGGAGCTGTATGTTATAGTCAGGCTGTATAAAACAGCGAGGGTTCAGACGGGGGTCAAAATAGATTTGCAAAGTGCGGTTAGTTACATGGTTTATGGCTAGACAGCTTCCTCTTATTTATCAGACCGGAAAAGCACCTAGGGCAAAGGGTCAGTAAAGATTTTAATAATATGTCATAGTCTCTATCTTATGTGCTTCAGCATAAGATAATACAGTATCTTAGCATTCCAGGGTTTGTCATAGCCAGCATAAGAGCTCATCATGTAGGTAGGCAACTGAGAATGGGATGTGGTGTTTAAATGTGCCCAGGCAAGATACATACTTGAGTGTATCTTGAACATTAACTCGGTTACACCGTTATGATATAAATGCTGGTTGTTTTTGCATAGCTGAAGCTAGTTTCGGACGAGGACTGTCATTTACATTCCTTTGCCTAGCCGTTCCTATGGTAACCTCTATCCTCCCTCGCTGTGTCTATCATGTCAGGCTGACATTTCTGCAGTTGCCGTCTACCAGAGAGTCTCTCTCCCTTTACCGCAGGGAGAAGATAACACATACTTTATCCCATTAAGACCTGGAACGCATCTGTGTCACTTTTTCATTTGAGCTAAAAAGCATTATTTTACACTTTGGCTATTCAAAAATAGCAGATATACAAGCTTGTAGATCTGCTATTTTTGAAAAATCGTGAAAATGTGTGCAAATCATTGAATATTTTTAAAGCAAACATTAACTCAAATCTTTGCTTCTGGGGGTCCCTGGAACAACATATTTTGAGAGGCCAAATTCATATCATTTTGGGGGCCCTTGACATGAAAGTTTGAAAACCACTGATGTAGAAACATACGTTTTTCAGAAAACCTATTTAGAAGACATTTTGCAGAATCCGAACCTCAGGCCTCAATGGTTTAAGTAGAGACGAAGGAAAAACAAATAACGCACATCCTCCGTTCTTTGGTGCTGAGCTTTAACTGTGAGAACAGTGATAATGAGACAAAGATAGGGCTCGCAACTCACTTTTGTGCTCCAGGTTTTATTCAAACAAAACAGCTGATAAGTTAAGTAGAGATGAATCCACAGAGCGCTGCGGTGTCAGACTCCTGCTGCGGTGTGCATTCTGACACCGCAGTTATGACTGCGCCAGGGGAGCGCTCTGTGGATTCGTCTATAAAAAAGGAGGGTCACACACCATTTCTTTGCCAACTTACTGAGCTACAATGAGCTGCATTGAACCACTCTGCAGTGTATTGTGCACTTGGGTTAAATAAATACGTAAGTTACAGTACTCTCCAAAGTTTGTTCCCCAGGCAGCAATAATACAACAACAAAAAAAATACACCCCAGGAACCACTGGTCTACACTGTGTGGTTGTGTACACTAGAGTTCTCAACGGGCCTGAACTTTTAGGCCTGAAAACCCGAAACGGTGTCATAATGTGCTTAATGTCCTCAAAGTCTTGCATCCAACAAGCTTTGAACTGAGCAGATTGGACCTTCCGTTCCAGAGATAATTGCCAAAACATCTTGAAAACGGCCACTTTCGCAGATTTTTTCGATTGAGTTTTGGCCATTGCCGCCCGTTTTTCTTTAATAACACAGACTAGGAAGGTCGGACGGCGACAAACTATACCAGAGTAAAGTTCACTTTGAGCTGCATCCAACACATCCACTACCATTTCCGTCAGCCGCTAGGGGCATTTGAAATGTCATTTTTTGGGGGTAGGCTCGGCCCGACTAATTAGCATAGATTTTGGGCCCGGCTCGGCCCGAAAACGTCGGGTTCGGGCAGAATTTGAGAACTCTAGAGTACACATAGTTATTGTCTAGCTTTGAAACCCTGTGCTGTTAGTCACTCACCCCACACTGAAGGACTGTCCCATCTCCTGCCGCTGTGAGCGCTTCTTCTGCTTGGGCGTGACCATGTGCAGCTTCTTGTCCGTGATGGCGGTTCCCCTGTGCCTCTTGGGCTTGAACGTGTGGTCGGGGTACTTCTCCACAAGGATCTTCCTGACTCTCTCCGCCTCCTCGAACCACGGCTGCCTCTCCTGGTCGGTCATGGATTTCCAGCGAGACCCTGGTAGGAAAAGACAGAATTTTATTCTTGGTTTAGTTTGGTTCAGTTTGTATTTAGTTTGGTTCAGTTTGTATTTAGTTTGGTTCAGTTTGTATTTAGTTTAGTTTCTCCAGTTTGGTGCATGGTGTATCTCTCAGATTGCTGGTTGCGCTTCCTCCGGTAAAAAGGTGTACCGGTACTCATTATTTTCCCTCCCTGTAACCACATAAATGATTCATTGACCAGGGATCCTCAGGGATCTATCCATACCCCCCCTACTATTCTCCCTCTACACAAAATCTCTTCGCCAAAAATACCACTGTAATAATAATAATAACATTGAATACCTCTCAAATAAATAAAAAAAAACTGACAAGAGTTCTTGATGAATAATTCCTCAATTAAAAATCTTTTATTTATTCAAATGTTCTGCTAAACTTCTCGTTTTGATACGTTTCACCAAGGAATCCATGTGTTCCTGCGAACAAAAGAGCACAGCTTTGTCAAAGCTCTGAATTAGATATGTGGACCCCCTGGGGTGACATGATGTGGCTAAATGGTTAGCGATGTGTACCACATGTGTTCTAATGCCTGACAGCGAGTCCCTGGTTCGATTCCCAGCCGGTCCATTTGCTGCATGTCACTCCCCTACACTTCTTCCATGTCCGATCTCTCTACACTGTACAGAAAAAGCCCTCAAAATAACTAAACAAACAAGAGTGAAATGTGGACCCCAGTTTCATAATAGGCCATGGTATACAGGGTTTAAGAAGTCACTGCTAAACAGTCATTTGCAGTACAAATGGTCTTCTTTAAAAGGTTCTACTTAATCTAAATTCATCAAATGGAAGTTGGTTCTCTCACCCATGTTGTGGCAAGTAACAGACACACGCTGCACACCAGGGGACTTCTGTGGGATCTTCCTCCGCTCGTTGGTGGCCCACAACATGAAGGCATTCAATGGTCTCTTGATATACCGCTCACTGTTTCCTCCCCGAGTTTCCCTGAGCACACTGTCCTGAGTGGCCTCCATTGCTTTACTCCCTAGAGGAAACAAGAGATAATGTTAATGTTTTGGCTGCGAGTTATAAAGTATCCTTGAGAAAGACACATAATAACCCCAACAGCTCCAAATGAGCAAGTCGGTGCCTTGTGCAATGTTTTCCTCCGCCGTCGCTGTGTGAATGATGTGTGTGAATGGGCAAATATATGAAATACATTAAAGCATAGTGGAGTACAAAGTTGCTATGCCTATGCTGCCTTCTTGGCCAGGGCTCAGTCGAAACGTTTTTAGCCGGTTTAAATAGAGTACAGAGTATATTCAGAGTATATACTCTATAAGAGTATATACTGGATAAGATGTCCAGTCCAGAGTAGAGACAGGCTACTTTGTGCGGCCATTTTGTGGTTCCACATGTAGAAAGCCATTCAGGCTCCAGGTGAATAATTCATGACCATAAAAGATTTGATTCTGTGTCAAAAAACGTTTTTTATATTTAATTATAATTTAATTAATTTATTAATTTATTTAATAAATACCCTTTTTTGCGGTTTTCAAATATTGTTTGACACAGAATAAAATGTTTTATGGTCATGATTCACCAGGAGCCTGGATGGCTTGGTTTCAGGCTTAACATAATTAATATAAATATTTTCAGAAGTCTATGGGGAAAAATTATGGGCTTTCTACCTGTGGAACCACACAATGGCCACCACTGCTATGCCCTATATCCAGAGTAGAGACAGGTTATCTTCATAGTACTTTCGGAGTATATACAGAGTAGCGTACCGTCCAGGTGTTCTGGTCTGGTTAGGTAGATCATTTTCACAGCATCCTCTCCAAGCTTCTTCCCCGGGTGCTGACTCATGGTCTCATCCTCTCCAAGCTTCTTCCCCAGGTGTTGACTCAGGGTCTCATAGTGGAAATGCTCCTACAGTATACGACACACAAAAAGACACGGGTCATTCACAGCAAGTTACATTGTGCTTTTTTATGTTTCGGAAGGAAACCAGTTAATCCTAGGTCTGTGTGTGTGTGTGTGTGTGTGTGGGCTAATCTCACAAACCACTGGACTGATCAATACAACATTTCTGAATATTGTCCCCACATTATTGTGAATTGTTGTGTTTTCACCTTTTGTAAATTAATAATCTCAGACCCACCATCCCACTATCAAGGAATTCTGTATCAATTAATGAGGCAAACGGAGTCAGCCACACTTCGCATTATAAGATACTGTGAAAGTCTAATACAGGGGTGGGCAACTTTGATGATGGAGAGGGTCACTATATTTCCACAATCACTCCAGAGGGGCCACATTGCATATACTGTTGTGCAGAAACCTCTTATCTCCGTATTTTAACTTGTTTTTGTAAATTAATGCCATTCTTTGTCACTCAAAAGTAGCCAAAATAGCCGATGTACAAGCTCAAAACGCGTCGCAGCGCGACATGTTTAGAGCTTGTAGATCTGCTATTTTTGCCATTTTTGAATTGGAATCCTGTTTTTCTTTTTGCTATTTTTGAATTAGAATCCTGAAAAGTTACATTTTTATTTAATTTCAAATGCATTTAGTTATACTAACTTCATGAACTTAAATACAAATACATTGGACATAAAAGACAATAGAATTTTAATACTAGTCATTAAGCTACTAATATAGACTGAAGTAATTAAAGCGGGTCATGTTTGCATGTTTGGAATTGTAAACAGCTGAAATCAATTACATGGCAGTATTCTGATTTCAACCTGCGGGACGCATTAAGTGAAGGTGGGGGCCGCATGTGCCCCCCCGGGCCTCCAGTTGCCCATGTATGGTCTAATACATGAGCTCATAGGAGAGCTCAGAGAGGAACTGAAAGAATAGAAGACAAATGTAAAATAAAGCAATGATGATGGATAGATCTGTCATGCATGTTGCATGTGTACTGTGTATGTGAGAAGGCAATACAGAAATGAACAGAACGACAGGAGGAATGAGGAAGATAGAGGCAGAATCTTTACCTGCTCTGTGTAGATCTTGTTTAAAGCAGCCAAGAAATCTTTTTGACAGTCCACACTCTCTGGGTAACTCTTGTTTAAAGCAGCCATGAAGTCTTTTTCACAGTCCACACTCTCTGAGTAACTCTTGTTTAAAACGGCCATGAAATCTTTTTCACAGTCCACACTCTCTGGGTAACTTTTGTTTAAAACAGCCAAGAAATCTTTTTGAGAGTCCATACTCTTCAACTCCAACCTGGAGATCTGCTTGGCATTGTGTTCTCTCAGTTGGTCCATCACAGTGAAGGCCTGGAAAGCAAACAAACAGCCCCACACACACACATTAGATTTTCATGCAACGACACAAATGTGTTAACTTGAATTCTTATCTATTCTCCACCAGGAACTACACCTTGACCTTTACATACATATGAACTGGAATATGTACTGGAAACAGCATTTGTTTTATTAATTGCCAGAATTTTGTTTTCAATTCCACCACAGTGAATCCAAAGCTAAACTTCCACATGTGGGGGGAATGGGCCTCATTCACCAACATTACATGGGCAATGCATAAATGGCTGAAATGTTCTCAAATGTTTAAATAAGTTACAGGAGTTCTTACTGTATGGTGTGTGTGATATGAAATGTGAGCTTACCATAATCACAGTAATCCTTTATCATATTCAAGGGCTTTTGCAGAGACATGAGACAGACTCCAGTCACTTTCAAATTAGAGCACTGCAGAAAGCAGGTGTGTGTGTCTGCATCCAGCTGACACTTGTTGACGCTCGTTAATGTTGTAGGCATCGAGGCAATTATGCTTCTGTGCTGCCAAATAGGCCAACATCTAATCTAAAAGATTAGTGAGACTCATTCAAATGACCACCAGTGAGTCCCGGGACTCACTTAGTTGAAAACCTAACAACATCGCTGTATTATATTAGATTTATTAGATATTATATTGATATTATAGCTATTTTATTTTATTAGATATGGGATGTTGTTACCTGGCAATTAGTTGACTTTTGGTGAAAAAGCATATATCGGTATCGGTTGATATTGGTATTGGTAATTAGGAGTTGGCCAATATCGGGGAAAAAGTCAATATCGAACGTCCCTAATTTTTGGATATTAAAAACATACCAAAAAACTAAAATGTACTTGTGACCCATAGAATTTGGTCTGTGACTCAAAAATGCACCCCGACCCATTATTTGGGTATACATTACATACATAATACAACTGAGATGGGTTGATGAGTTTTGGGACTTACCGCATCCTTGGCTGTGAAAGCCCCCTCCATCTGCTGCCTCATATCCTCTGTCTCCTGCAGTGTGTCATGGACCTTCTGAGTCTCTGACTCCATCTGACCACACTGAGCAGAGGCAATATACAAGTCATTTATACCCACCGTAATGTCTGCAAAGGATGGGGACAAAGGCTAACACAAGCACTAATAGTAGTCCTGAATAGTAGTCAGAATATTTGGAATTGTTGTTATACTCTTCCCCTTGAGTAAACAGTGAAGCAGAGAGAGAAGGGTGCAGGTTTCTTTTTTTATTTTCTATAATGTTTTCTTCTGCCATATTTTCCCACCCCCCTTTATAACATATTACCACCATCAACCTCAGGTTGAAAAAGCCCTTATCTCTGAGCTCGGTAGAATCTGCACATGGCTCGCTGATAACAAACTATCGCTACACCTAGGTCAAACTAAAAACATTCTTATTGTGTCCAAAATTAACCCCAGTAAGGCCACCGACTTTACGATCAGAGTGGGTGTCAATGTATCACAAGGAAAGAAGAGATTACCTATCTGGGTTGTATTTTAGATAACAACCTTTCCGGTGATAAAAATGGAACATAAGAAATCAAGAAAGTCAACCAAAGAATACGATTTTTGGGAGGATCTCCTCATTGGTCAGTAGGAATGCTCTAGCACACTAGCTTGAGCACTCATCCATCAGTCATTTTGATTATGCATGCACCTCATGGTACTCAAGCACCTCAAAGGCACAAAACTACAGACCTCTCAAAACAAACTACTACTAGACCTCTGTACTTTTTGCAAACTGTTAATTAAGTATTCAATCAATCAATCAAAGATGTGACATCATTAATTTGTCCCTACCTGTGTGACAAGGCTTTCGTCGTCCTCACTGACCACATCCCCCATATGTTTCTTGTTGGCAGGAGCTGCATCTGTGTCAGATTTTGTAGTCTTGCGGCACTAAAACAAACGATATACACAGACATAACTATTTTATAGTGTCCTTTCCAACATGCAATGTTGTAAACGTAAGAAACATAAATTCAATTGTCATGCATATCCCTCAAACGACTCTGCTTGCATGGTCCAGGATAACAATTTATTTATATGGCACATTTCATTGAAAAATATATACTTTTACAGTTAAAACTTGTGATGAGCATGTGTTAAAATGTTGTACTTTATTTTACTGTAATTTTAAGATTTAAATCAATCATCTAGTTTAAATTGAACAACGAAAAATCTACAAGCTTGCAACACATCACGCTGCAACACGTTGCGTTGTGAGCTTGTAGATCTCCTTTTGTCAAACTTTTTTACATAGGGCTTAAGTTATTCATGACGTATTTTTGTACGTTTGGGTACAGGGGGAGACACCAAAATTATTGTTTTGGGTCACAGCTGAAAAAGTTTGGTTACCCCTGCAGTAGATGATGACTAACCTCATAGACCGGCCTCCAAATTCCTCGTGCTTTTTTCAGCTTGAGAGCCAAAAGAGAAAATTGGCGTCTCCCCGGGACCTAATCATACAAAGACATATTATGAACTAGAAATAGTGCTCCTCGGAGCACGGGTCTCCGCCAGGTCAGGTAGGTTATTGTGGGACAGAAATCTGCCTTTAACACATCCTATCTGATAGTTCAGGTAGGCACGGAAGTCAGGAGGTGTACGCTCAGCCTTACAACCCCCCTCCCCCCTCATTCTCTTTCGCTAAGTTAATACATACACATACACCCTCAACAGTCAGACAGTCTCTCCACGTTCAACTCACTCGTCTCCCTTCATTCTCGATCACTAACAAGCTAACACATACGCCCTCAATGTATTGATTGATTGATTGAATACTTTATTTAGAAAGACATGGTAAAAGTACATGGAAGTACAATTCACAATACAAGATCCTCTAAACTGGATCGCTCATAGAAGCACAGGCTTATTTAAAATGAGATCCCTGTGCACTCAAATCGTGATGACATTTAAGAAGACATACAAATATACACTACTATGCAGAACGTCATACAATCAGCTTACAGGTTACTGGTATGAAAAACAAGAAATATGTACAATAGACAGTTTTAGGAGGAGGGGAGAGGGGGGGGGGGTAGGTTAAGACTTTGACAGGGGCCAATTTGGAATTGCAGCCTCCTGAAGGTGATTTTTGAAAGTGAGTAGGGTTTTACACTCCTTTACTCCTTTGAGTAGGGCATTCCACATTTTGTTGAATAGCATGAGAAAGAGTTCATTCCCTTGTTTGTGCCAAATCTGGGTTGAACATGATCAGTGGAGCTGCCTCTGGTGTTATGATTGTGGACTTCATTTACGTTTTGGAAGTATTTTGACAAATACAGGGGGATCCCAATGTTGTGTCGAATCTTGTAGACCAGGCCCATAGCAAGTCTAGTCTTCAACCCTGAGCCATCCAACCCTAGCAAAGTGAGCAGGGGTTAGATGGGTTGTATGATTGAGGCCAAGAAGTAGCCTTACCAGTTTGTTTTGAATGGTAATGGTTCATTTACTGTAGGTGGTCTTTTTAAGCAGATACTGTTCACTCTTCATGCTCAGCATTGGTCACAGCTCTGTTCCTGCAGCTGTCTCTTATCAAACACCCTCCACCTCCCCAGCCTCCTCCTCTGCCATCGAAGTTAAATGTATGATTCTGTGGATTTTATGATGTTATATCTGTGTATCTTTACTCAAGCCTATGAAGGGCTCAATATTTAAATGTTTGTTTCTGTGGAATGACTTTTTCTGTGTATTGTATGTTAATCTGTATATAATTCATGCCATTGAAGGGTCCAATGTGAATGCAATAACTCTGTATCTTATGCTCTGCTTCGGGGCGGTTAGTGATCTCAGATTCTGTGTCAGATTCATCCTTGCGCTGATAATCTGTAGTATCAACAGGAGCAGAGTCACACCGCAAAACGTAATTGTAGTAAATGGTTAATGGTTAATCCTAAAGTGCCTAACTGACACTCATTAGCTAATGTCAGCATGCTAGCTACCTTTGCGATGACCTTTGTGATGGCGGCGGCTCGCCTCTGTTGCTGCTGCTTGACTTTGATGGTGTGTCCCGAGCGGTAATTGAAGCCCGCCAGGTCCACGTCGTTGTCAAGGTGACGCAACATTTCTTGCTTGCTTCTGCACTTCTTCCCTGACGGACTGAATGGACAAACAGACAAATCAATGAATAAACAAATGTACCAACAGATTCATCAATAAATAAACTAATATGGCAATACATGAATGAATAAATACATAAATAAATAAATGTACCAATAAACTAATTAATCAATAAATAAATAAATATACCAATAAGCTAATAGATTTCCTTACTAATACTAAGAAAAGTGGAGCATATCACTGCAGTTCTTAAATCCTTACACTCTGTAACTGTAACTGTAACAGTATCTGTTATTTTTATTGTATAATTGTGTTTCCTTTCCTTGACGTTGTGTGTAAAGCACATTGAACATTGTTGTTGTTGAAATGTGCTATACAAATAAAACTGCCTCGCCTTGCCTATTCAAGCCGACGGCACTTTTGGAACTCGCCGTCTCTCCAATATTTATTGTCGCTGGAACACTCCAGTGTTGTTATGACTATGTCTGAATGGATCCATTAGCGTTGCTGTCGGGGGGAAACCTCATTTGCCAATTCAAAAGAAAAAATTGCCGATCTACAAGCTCAAAACGCGTCACGTCGAACGCTATTTTTTCTACTTTTGTGTGACACTGTAGTACAGGGGTCTTCAACAGATCATTGTGAGATAGGAACTTAGTTTTTTTACATTTGAACTTGAACCCTATCATCCCTATTCTAAGGACAACTTTAGCCGAAAATAGCCGATCTACAAGCTCACAACGCCTCGCGCTGCGAGGCGTTGTGAGCTTGTAGATCGGCTATTTTTGGCAAAGAGAAGGGGAGAAAGAGCAGACTAAGTACAGAGTGAAAGTTTACTAAGTATTGACGGTTTAAGTGGTTATAAATGTCTGAAAATACACATTAACATGAATCCAACGTCTATAAAAAAAAACTGTAATCTGCAACACAATTTTATGCACTACATAGTGGGGGTCATTGCTTCATCTCTCTCTCAGAGAGGGGGTATTTGGGCTGAAAACGTTGAAGACCCCTGCTGCAGTATGATGCAGTAGGCCACTAAAAAGTTGATAGAGGTTTCTGCTCGACAGCAACGAATTAGGCACATGGTTTGAACAATGTGTATGTGTGCAGTATACCTGTAATAGTACACATCACAATGTGTATGCGTGCAGTATACCTGTAATAGTACACATCACAATGTGTATGCGTGCAGTATACCTGATATAGTACACATCACTCTTTCCACTGCTGGCTCCAGACTTCCGGATGACCACTTCCCTCAGCCAGCCTGGCGGCAGCGCGGGACAGGGACTCGGTTCACTCGTCATTCTTTTAACAAGAAGAATTCCAAGAAAATGTTATCCAAGTTATTCCAATCCCATCTACTGTAGGAAGAGTCCAAAGAAAAGCACAAGTCCAGCTGGGTTGTCTGAGAGAGAGAGAGAGAGAGAGAGAGAGAGAGAGAGAGAGAGAGAGAGAGAGAGAGAGAGAGAGAGAGAGAGAGAGAGAGAGAGAGAGAGAGAAGATTAAATGGATAAATAAAAAGATCTAAATCTGTAGAATCAACCTGCAGAGAGGTACCAGTCGAAGTCAACTTTGTCAAACTAGCCAGGTTTTTGCCACGCTTGTGGCGGACGACCCGAACTAGGTTAATTGATAATTGATCGATGAGAAGATCGTCTTTCACATGTTTTATTGTGAGCCTTTTGCAAAGGTGCTCAAACGCACAGAGTCAGGGATAAGCACTAGACTAGAATGAACAAAGAACTAGTTCATAGTCCTGAGGCCTCTCCCAGCTCCAACTGGGTGAGGTCCTAATATCATATAATCTTATGCAAGCAGACAGACTGTGTAGGAGGACATGCTCATACCTGCCAACACCTTAATCCCGCGGCTTTGCTGCTGTATAGTGAAAATGGGTGAAACGCTTCCCAAGAAGAAATATATAGCCTACACTTCCTAAATTTCAGTCCGGTTGGTGCGAGACCTTCCCTTTTCTAACCCTTTTAATTCTTCTTTTGTATGCATCCTGCTGTGAACATTCAGCGAAAATATGCCAATCTACAAGCCCACAACACGTCGCAATGAAACGTGTTGTGAGCCTGTAGATCCGCTATTTTCGGCAAAGAGATTTGGTGGAGAGGGAAATACTAGAGGACCTAGTATAGAGCCCTGGGGGACCCTGGTCAACTAAGTATATAGGGTTTAAAGTCATACTGTGTAACATTCATTTTCAGAAGTCTTTCTGGCGACGTCCCAGTCATTACAGCGTTTGTCTATATCAGTGGTTCTCAACCTTTTCAGGTTGTGACCCCCCAAAATAATCCTATTTGAACTGGGGATCCCCAAAATAATCCTATTTGAACTGGGGATCCCCAAAATAATCCTATTTGAACTGGGGATCCCCAAAATAATCATATTTGAACTGGGAACCTCCCACCCCGACAAGCACTTGGAATGTAGGAGTTGAGGCATTACATTTAGTTTGACTCGGTTCCACAGATAACTAATTGTGAAAATAGCCGATCTACAAGCTCACAACGCCTCGGCGACCCGGGGTGGAGAGGGTTGGCAGCCCAAACCACTTCTTCTGTGAGGAAGAACCCAAAAGCTACAGACGGCGGTAAAACCTGCAAGGAGGGTTTAAAAATCCATCATGGCAGAATGAGATGTTCGTGCCCCAGCAGCAACGACGACACAACGCACAGAAGAACGCCCACTTCTGGTCCGACGAAGGAGGAGCCAGGCCCGGAGGCAACCCACAGTGCCTAGAGCCTCCGAGTGTCGCCAACACCTGTTGCTAACATCTCACCTGCCACCCTAAACCCCCAAGACACAGTGGGGGCAGTAACATGCCACTTGGACACAGGCCAGGGTCTGATCAGCCTCGGTCGGGTCGCCTGGAGGAGGGTGTCTGTTGCAAGACCCGAAACACCCAGTGACTTCAGGAAACAACACAGATGATGTGTCAAGTTTGTGCATCGGTAGATGTTTTATTAACATCCAAAGGGGGAAAAGGGGGGAAAAAACTATTTCACGTTTTGACTGCATTCTAAATCCTTGAAAACACTAAAGACTAAAACTAAATATAAAACCAAAGCTAGTTAATTCCCAACTATACCTAATGAACTCTTCAACCCAAATAAACTAACCTCAGATTAAACGTTGAACTAAAATTAATATTTGTGCGTATCGCATGCATGCACGTCTGTCTGTACGTGTGGGCATGTGACAACTGCCCGCATTATTAAAATAATGTTCCCACTGTTACATAATCCCTACAAAATCCCCATTACACCCATCGAGCGACTACACTGGACGCAGGCTTTATCTGCCCAGAAGTAAAGGGAAACAGATTGGGTCTTAATGGAACCTACCACTCAAAAGGAATGCCACAGGGACCTAGCGCACAATAAGGGACATGCAACAATAGGTCATCAGAAGCTGTATTTAGCTGTAAAGTACATAAATAAATATACATTTCCGGTGCCCTCCAACATAAAGATTGTGTTTAGAGAAGTATATATATATATATATATATATATATATATATATATATATATATATATATATATATATATATATATGTTTGGAATGGTTGAAAATCTACCAGAAGATTGTGTCAAAAATTACTTTTGTTTAATTGAAAAAGTTACACAGTTAAGCTAGGTTGCAGTGCAACTAACCTAGCAGTGCAACTAACGGCTCATTGCACAAAGGGTCAGCAGGGGTACCCTAAAGGGAGTTGAGGAAGTCTATGAGGTGATCTTACATTCCATCCTAAATGAGCGATAGAATGAGGCAAGAAGAGAGCCTGTTGACTGAAGACATGGACTGGAAAAGAGGGGGCTTAGTATTCTTTCAGCTACAGTGACGTCACACGGTACATATCAATCATTCGCCATCTTGTTGTAGGTGCAAACCGGTGCATAGAAACCATAGAAACAAGGCATACAGGTGCTTCTTTCTTGGATACTTTGTGGTTATCTTGATTTATGCTTTTTTGTGTCAGCCGACTACATTTGCGGGCTCCAGCCAAGTGCGCCAGACACAAGCACTTTTTCCCCCCTACACTAAATCTCAACGTGTCACACCCCAACGCATAGTGAGCTTGTACTGTTACATCATAAGCTATTTTCTCCGAATGTTTACCCCAGGATAGGGATGCTGGGGTTCATGTTGTTAACCACTTCAACCAGTGTTAGGCAAATGGTGGCCCGTGGTCCAAAATTGGCCCGCCAGTGGTATCATCTGGCCCGGCAAATTATTTTGTAAATGATTTAAAATATCGGACAGTCTCACATACAGTATAGGTGATTCTCAAAGTGGGGTCCAGGGACCCCCAGGGGTCCTTGAGGGGCTTCCAGGGGGTCCCCATGTAAATTGGAGTTTGTAACTAAATGGACCCTTAAAAAAGGTCTAACTCTGAGAGCGTACAAATGGCATTTGTACACTCATTGTTATGAGTTATGTCTTCTGCTGCACCGGCAAGAAGGCCCCAGCCACGGCGACGCCAGCAGCAGAGTACAAGAAGACAGATGAGCCTCAGTCAGATGTGATGTTATGATTATGTTATGAGGAGATATGGGGGTCCGTGACCTAAATTTGCATGCCAAACTGGAGACACTTTTAATTAAAACGTTTGAGAAGCACTCTTATCACGCACTTTTATCCATGTTTGGAGTGAATCACAGGCATGTGTTTCATAAAGTTTCTCTCCCTATCTAAGAAGGGAGCTCAAGGTCTCTTCAGGCATACTCCCTTTTTAATAGAGATAACTGAAAAGGGAGTACGTCTGTCTATCTGCAGGTGTTTTTTTTTCAACCTAAAACGTCCTCATTCAAGAATGTAGCCTTCAAAAAATTATTATATATCTGCACCTGTGACATGTGATCACACACACACACACACACACACACACACACACACACACACACACACACACACACACACACACACACACACACACACACACACACACACACACACACACACACACACACACACACACACACACACACACACACACACACACACACACACACACACACACACACACACACACACACAGTTCTATAAGTATGCGGTTAAAACAAACAAATCTTTCTTCAGTAACGTTTATAGCAATTAATGTATTCATTATTGTATAAGACGGTCTGTCAAAGTTCCAGATCGTAAATAAACCTTTGGTTGTGTTCTGGCCTATCATCTAGTGACCTGGCCCGAGGCCAAACCTACTTATTGACCCCTGACTTAAAGGGTCACTTCACCCAAAAAAAACTTTGTTTCAATGGATTAGTCACCCCATGGAGACTTGAATTCATGGATATTTTTTGGTTTTTGTCTCATTCCTAAGACAATAATTTGATGACCAGCGGACCGGTAGGCAGCGGTTCCGGTAGGAGACACAACGAGTCGTTGTGTCTCCTACCGGAACCGCTGCCGGTCATCAAATTATTGTCTTAGGAATGAGACAAAAAACGAAAAAAATATCCATGAATTCAAGTCTCCATGGGGTGACTAATCCATTGAAACAAAGTTTTGTTTGGGTGAAGTGACCCTTTAAACCCTAGAAGATTTAGGAAACTGCCTCTGTACCTTGGACCGCTTCTTTCCGTCTACACCAAATCTGATCTACAAGCTCACACAGCACTACACTTTTTGGCTAATGTTCCCCCCAGAATATGGATGCTGGGGTTTCAGACAATGGTTAATATTCATAACCTTATTACCTACATAAGCTTGTGACACACTTTTTTTGCATCTGGATAACTCATCTTATGTATTTATTTTAGATTTTTTTTTTTTTTTTTTTGGAATTTGTATTTATCATTTATTATTTTCTATCTCACGTTCTATTGTTTATACCTAGTTTGATATCATGTATGCATGTATGTTTGTTTGTCTGGACTGTTTTATTTTGTATTTTATTGTATTCATATTTTTTTTTTTGTATTGTCTTTTTGGAAATGAAAGTAAGACCGCAATAACAATATGGGGGGAAGGATGTGGAAGGGCGGGGAGAAAAATAAATCATGTCTAACTGCTCTGACATGTCAACCTTACGTGATACTAAGTGCGTTCGGAAATACAGCACTGAGCGCACTGGCCAATACAAACTAATAGGCGAGTGTGCTCCGGTGTGCAATTTCCGAACGCACCTTCTAGAGATATTTATAATTACAAAAATATTCATAACCTCCTCAGCCAACACCCTTTGCCTTTGGCATATTTATACCATTGGTTCTCAAACTTCTTTGTGCAAAGGTAACCTAAATTGATGTATTTGGCCACGGACCCCCATCTGAAAATTATTTGTGCCAGGGACCCACAGAAGAGAAGATTAAAAAACAAATGCTAAATTATTATTCAAAACATAGCAGATGTACAAGCTCACAGCGCTGTGAGCTTGTACATCTGCTATGTTTTGAATAGCCAATGTATAAAATATGGATAAAAGGGTAAACGGGATTGTGATGCTGTATTAACAAATTTAGCTGGGGACCCCCTCAAGGACCCCTGAAAACCACTGATTTACACAACATGTTAACATCCTTTCAGCATTCCATATCAGTTTTGGAAATAGGTCTACATCTCTCTGTCCTGGCAGAACATCTTGTTATGGTGTTTTGGGTGAAAACAAAAAAGGGTCTTTGCAAAAAAGGGCAGAGTTGCACAACAATGTGCAACTCTGCTCTCATCTAAACCATTCCACTCATCTGCTATTCATATTCAACCAGTGGTTCAAAAAGTACTCACATTTTTACTTAAGTAAAAGTATCAATGCTGCAACGTAGAAATACTCTGTTACAAGTAAACCTCCGGTAATCAAAATGTACTAGTATTGGCATAAAAAAATATATGCTTAAAAAGTACCAAAAGTAAAAGTACTCATTATGCAGAATGTCCCATTTCACAAGATTTCAAATGTGTAAAATGTATACAAATCTTTTGAAAATAGCAGATCTACAAGCTCACAATGTGTCGCATCGCGACACATTGTGAGCTTGTAGATCTGCTATTTTCAAATGGCCGAAATGTATAAAGTTGAAGTGGTTAATGTATGATTTGTAATAATAATCAAAATCTGTAAAGTAACTAAAGTTGTCATATATTTATAGTGGAGTAAAAGTATAATGTTTGCCTCTGAGATGTAGTGGAGTAGAAGTAAAAGTACTGACATTTGGAAATACTCCAGTAAAGTAAAAGTACCTCAAAATTGGACTTAAGTACAGTACTTGAGTAAATATACTTTACTTTAGTTACTTTACACAACTGTATTCAACTGCTACTTCAGTTGCAATTGATAGGCTCTGAACACTTGTATAGGTATTATATAAGTACAAGTTAAACCTTGTATGAGTAGGCTAATGAATAGCCTACTGCTAATTAAACATCAGATTCATTACATATAGGCTGTAGTTTTCATAATTTTAAAGTTTGTGCAGTATTTGCCATGTCCAGGCAGGATTTTAAGTTGCATTATCCATGGATCAGAAGACGGTCATCTGTCATGACCGTCATGGTCATAGTGTGTTTGCACTTTCTCCCTTTTTGGCCCGACATCTACATAAACGTTCACATTTCAATTATAAAGTGCTTACTACATGGCCACAGATGTTACAGTACTGTAGGGGCCCTCAGAAGTACCTGTATGTTCCGTATTGTCCAATAAAACGTATTTTAATCCGAACGGTGGCCATTTTCTTCGTATTTTCTCCATGTGCTTTTAACCAAGCGACCCTATCGGTTGGGCGGTGTATTGCACGCTCATACAGCATAACTCTATGATAAAAATGGCCACCGACCAATCTACAGTATCATCTACTGTAGATTAAAATGCTTTTTATTGAACAATACGGAAGATACATGTACTTTTGAGGGCCCGTACATAATTGTAACATCCGTGGCCATGGGGTTAGCACTTTATATTTGAAAACTGAACGTTTATGTAGACGTACGAGCTAAAAAAGGGTGAAAGTGCAAACACTTTGTTGAAGTTTATCCATGACTGTCAGTCATGTATCAGGGGGGCTAAAGTTGCTTAAGGGCAGGAAAGGAGTCGCACACAGTTATAAATAGATCAGACTAATATATACCAGTAGGTATTGGTTAAAATCTTCTTAAGATCCAGGGCAGAGTACGGGCAAACGTTTAGTCCACACAGGGACGTTGGACAGTAGTGTAGACTGTATTAGGTCACATTGGTTTCCGTTTGCCTGGCAAATGTTGTGGCGTGTAGTAGAATTAGGCTCATAAAGAAATCCGATTCATAACATACCTTCTTGTTGACACGGATTTAGTTGAGAATCCCGTTAACATGTTCTGTTTATAAAAAGGTCCACGCTTAAACTTCCTGGAAGGCTGCTTCAGAAATCAGATCACGCACACGCACGCACACAGATGCACACAGATGCACACAGACACACACACGCACTGAACAAAGACAGGGGCGGTCCTAGCTCCTTCCTCCCTTCCCCCTGTATCGGCCCCTACATTCCTTGTTCTGCGTCTTGACCACATCTGGAATTATGGATCATCATATCTCTGACTGCCAGACTGTAGAGTAGATCCCTCGTGGAGACCTACATTCTATTCTACCGACACATAATAGTATAAATTGTTGTTGTTGGGTAGAAACTTAAGTAAGTTCAAAACCGTTACTTTTGAGGAAATGGAGAAGGAAAAAAAAGAACCACGTGTTCCCCTTGACTATGATGTAGCCTTTTTTTCTTTCTTTTCTTTTTTTTTTTTATCAGAGGTGGAAAGTAACTAAGTAAGTGTACGCAACTACTTTACTTAGGTTAAAGTTTGAGATATTTGTACTAACTGGAGTAAGTTTTCCAGTTTTCAGTACTTCACTCCAGAGGCAAATATTGTACTTTCACTCCACTACACTCTACAATTATATGAAAACTTTAGTTGCTAGTTACTGACTTTGAAGATTTTGATTACTATTACAAAACATACATCAACCAACTTTGGCAATTTGAAAATAGCAGATCTACAAGCTCACAACGCGTCGCTATATGAGCTTGCAGATCTGCTATTTTCAAAAGATTTGTTACACATGATAACCTGTGAAAGGGGACATTCCGCATCATTACTTTTACTTTTGGTACTTTAAGTATATTTTCATGACAATACTTTTGTACTTTTACTCAAGTACGTGATTACCGGACTTTTACTTGTAACATAGTGTTTCTACATTGCAGTATTGATACTTTTACTTAAAGGGATATTTCACTTTCAAACATGTTTGGGGTCATCTTAACGTCTACTCGGGCTTTTGTGTTTCACCCCAGACAGTTTTTAAGTTGTTTGATTCAGCATTTAGATATTATAGGCCTATTCATTTTATCAGACACGCCCCCTTCCTATACAAACCCATTGTAACTTCAAACTCCATTTTAACCATGATAGATTAATCGAAAACACCCGTCCTTGGTTCTGGTGACTGATATTGTCCTTCTGATGCGTGAGGGGGCCATCCTTTTTCGCTATAATTTGAAGAATAAATAAAATAAGAATAGATTTAGCGATTCATGTTTTCCCTGTGTTTGGAATGCGTGGGCATCACGTGGCGTGACACGGTATGTTTTGTCTATTTAGGCCACTCCCCATGGCGTGATATGGCATATTTTTACTATTTAGGCCACTCCCCTTGTGCAGCATGTGCAGAGGGCCCACCCATCATTTCGTTTCTGTTCACTAAAAAGATTAGTTCCAATGATTCGTTCACCGTTCAGAGTTTCCGGTTCGGCCTTCCGCACATTGTTTAGTCCAATGACGAAACAGGAACGTCAAAATGTTGCATTTGCTACAGCCTCGATCTCCTGGCTTTTATTTTCCTTCGCATTTTGCTCAAAAATAAGAACCTGGACCAGCCTGTTGACGTTCCTGGCATAGGAAGTGGGTGATTTCCCCAACCAACCAGAGTGCAGTGGGCGTCGCTCCAAATGGTGTGACGTCAGGGCTCTCAATGCTCCACATTGGGGAGGAGGAGGGGCGCGGGGCGGGAGTACTGGCACAGTAGGTTGTGCGTCGGTATGCCGAGTGGGAGACTGGGGTTCAATCCCAGCTCGGCACTAAGTGCTACATCTGGAGTAGTCGGCAGGGTATGGAGGAGGTTCTCCTGTGAGGGACATGAAAGACGTGCCTTGTTGAGCGTGTATCGTGTGCGGGTGTGAGGGGGTAGATGTAGTGCCCCAGACAAGACCCAGCCACAACAACACTGGCAATCGGGCTCGGCTCTATTGGCACGGTGTGTGTCGGTTTGCAAAGTGGGAGACTTGGGTTTGATTCCTACTCGTTGCGAATCACTACACTCACATTACCGGGCTTTCTACAAAGAGGAAAATGAACGACTCGAGGAACGCTAACTTTTGAGGAAGTGACCGAGTTCGTTCCCGTTCACCAAAAAGAACAAATCACTTCGAACTAATTTTGAAAGACGAATTTCAACCCAACAGTTTGAAGAATTTATGCACACAAATTTGTGGAACGCTTTTGCAAGTAGGTAACTCTGTCGGGAGAGATTATTTTAGCAAACCAGCACAACAGTTCTGGGCCGGGTTTGAATAGAAAATAGCGTGTAATATTTGTTGCTATATAATTAACAGTTTTGTATGCATGTTTGTATGTTCCTGACCTTGGATCCGAACCACAGAATGAGTATACTCCGCACTTGCATGCTGTAAAGTGCGGAGTAACAGTATAGCCTAATGCTTGTGAACGTAAAAGGGATCGTCACTACAGAAGTTTCACAATAATGAACACAATAATCCTCCAAAGAATAGGTATGTTGCCAATCATAAAATAATATTTGAAATGTACTGTTATGAGAAGGCATCTTACCTTTGACGGCTCTGAAATGAAGAAATTACACATGGGGAAGAGGCAATTAAGAAGTGACATGGGCAGTAAGGACTAGGGGCGGAGCCCATCCTGCCTGATAAGAACCAAGCAGGCACAGGAGAGATAAGGAAAGTCTATTCTCTCATGGTTTGAGACTTCTGTGATCCACTCCCCTTGAAGCCCCATTACCACTGTAGTGAGTCACACTGTGGGCTCTATCACTCATCAATGCCTGGTGGATAAAATACGTGGGAAAAACTGATTTGGGCACTTGGTGGGCTTCCGGGATCCGGGCACTTAGGCTCAGCCTGACGATGCGTCGCGGGTTCGAATCCAGACCCCGACGGCCTTTGCTGCGTGTCATTCCCCGTGTCTCTCTCCCCGTTTCCTGTCTCTCTTCACTAATACTATCCAATAAAGGCAGAAAAAGCCACTGAGCAGCTCCGCTGGAGCAGCTGGGGTACACTGTCTTGCTCTAGGGCACGTTGTTGGTGAGTTAACTCATTGACAACCAAGACAAGAGACTTGACTCCAGAGACAAGATGCAATAAGCGATAGAAAATATGTAATATATTCACTACTGATGACTCCCTGTCGACACCAAGCATACAAGTTTGATGTCAGTTGAAGAGGAAATTACACCACGAGTCAGACTTTAACGAACAGATCCCTACCCACACAGCATGTGCATGTCAGAGACTCTTACATCCTGCTCATCTCCAAATGCATGTGTTTCCACCTAAAGCCTGATTCATACTGTACTTGGTTGCACGTTGGTGTTGCATGCCGTAAATAGCAGATATACAAGCTCACAACAATTGTGAGCTTGTATATCTGCTATTTACTGAGTGAGCACAACACTGGCACGCAACTAAGTATAACTGAGGCTTAAGCAGGAAACATATTGATGGGGCGCTCCCCTCGCTGTTAAGGCAGTAGACGCTGTTCTACTGTTGGAACAGGATGTGAAACCGTTTGCGGTCGAGAAAAACACAACTACCGGTATGCTTGACTGCTATAGAAGTGCCTAGGTTGTTAAAAGGTTACAAATCGTAGCCTAATTTAAGGTCAACTAACGGGTACGAGGAGAACTCAGAATGTCTACAGGGGCCCATATACTGCGTACGTGATTCTTCCATATATTCTCAATGCACTAACTAACATGCACCTGCTGTTGCTGGGTCACGAGGTCAACAGACAGTGCAGAATTACCAGTTCAATTGTAAGACGGAATTTGCCATTTGAGTGCAAGGCAATTATAGTAGTCAAATATAAAACTTGACTACTATTATACTAAAGTATTAAAAAATATATTTGCAGAACCAACCAGACACAATAAACATCACAATAAAATAAATAATTATGCAATAATTTTGTTTTATTTTTAATAATATTTTTTGGCTTTTTCTCTCCAATTTAGTCGTTATGGCAATTGACTCCTCCTCCCCACACCCACTGCCGTTTTATCCTGACTCACCTGCCAGTGAGGAGCCCCCACCAGGATGACATAGGACCTTCGTCCCTTGACAGGGGCCCCAGTCCGTAGGAATACCTGCAGTACCTGCAAATATCACCCCCAACTTCCCTCCACAGGACATGGGCCACGGGGCCAACAACCTCTGCGGTGGTGGGCACTGGGCAGGCACTTTACCACTGTGCCACCTGAGCACTTTAATAATAATGATGCAATCCTAATGGGCGGTTGAATAATGATATGCTGCCAATCAGTAATATCACCCGTTCATGTGGTTTCACATAAACTAATTTACATTTCACAAGACGGCAGGCAGACCAATGTCTAAAGATGTTTTGTCAGTAGGTTCAGGGAAAGGCCAGCCTCATCAAGGCTATGATACATATCCACCAAAGATGTGGTTGAAACCATTAAGAATATTATGCTTGGGACCTATTATAAATCTATAGGTTGGAACACATTAGTTATGTGAGATGAGACAATACATGTTACAACTGCCTTTACTTTGTTTTTGGTGAGGATTTGATAAAAACAGTTTTTTTCAAATGTAAAGACAGAAGTATTAAATATCCAACAATACAGTCAAGCAATACAGGCTAGAATTGAAACATAATCTAGGAATTAAATTGATTTCCCTCAACATATTTAGTTTATATGTACTCTGTTACATCTCAAAGCCAAATATTGCAGTGTTTTGTGTGTGATTGCATTTGGCTCAATGGTTCAATTATTCCATAGTTTAGTACCTTCAAAAACACAATAACATAATAGAAATAGTACATAATAATGATGATGATGATGATGATGATGATGATGATGATGATGATGATGATGATGATGATGATGATAATCATTATAATTATTATTATAGTTGAATCATGAATAGTTTTATTCATTGTATATTATCAGCCAGCATTACCAATGCTCTTTGTTCTGGATTCTAAAATAAAACATAATACAACTGAATCATATTATAACCATAATCATCATAATTGAGAGTTAAACAGTTTTCTTTTACATCCAAAGATGTCTTTGCAGATGAACTGATACATGTGAGTAACTGTCCACACATACAGTACTGTACATACAATAATATGTAGCCTAAGGCTTAAGCTAAGGACATATTGGTCTTATATTGCCATCTAGTGGGCTACTGGTGATGAGGCGGTTGTTTAGTTTGAATTTTCAATGCAAGGTGAACTTGCTGACTTAGTCTGACTTAGGTTAATTTACACAGTGAATGAGTCACATTGATCATCATCACAAGGGATTGTATATATTTATTACTTTATCAGAATTATTTCCACCAACAAGTCAAGTCAAACTGTATTTCAGGAGCATACACACAAAGAAACTCAATGAGCTTCACAGTAAATAAAGCTTGAACAAGCAAGCTAGGAGAGTTTCTCTATAATGAAAAAAGAGACAATGTATACTATAGGCTATCTATCAGAGCCTTTAGCACAGACTACCGTAGTTTAGCTGTTGAGTTCACTGTTTCTTCAACATAAAGCCATGATGAATGGCAAAGCAAATGTACGCATACATTAAGGAACTATACCATAAGAGAAATAAGCATAACAACGTTAAAATCAAACTGTGAAATTAAATAATTCTGTGTGAATCCAGCAACAGGGATGTTCGGTTCCACTGCAGTCTAAACAGCATAGTCACCTCCTGATGGCCAGGGACAAACACAATAGTCAACACAACAAAACAAAACAACAGTGACATGAGCATTGCTGCTTTTCTTAAAAGTATCCTAATAAATGTCTTAGATATTGAAGTTGCTCTAAAGTTTTTGACAAAAAGAGAAATTTAAGTAAAAGTAGAAATACCACAATATAAAAATACTATGTAACAGGTAAAAGGCCTGAATTCAAAATTGTACTTGAGTAAAGGTGCAAAAGTATTGGTATCAAAATATATTTACAGTAGCCTACAAGTAACAAGTACTCAAAGGTACTGTATTCTTTTCAAAATTGCTGATCTACAAGCTCACAAGGCATCGGGATGCAACACGTTGTGAGCTTTTAATCGGCTATTTTTTAATAGCTGAAGTATGAAATAAGGTTTATGTATGTTTTGTAATAGTAATCTATCTACAAACTAGTGACTAAAGCTTTCAAATAATTGTGTTGGAGTAAAAAGTACAAAATGTGCCTCCGACATGTACCTCAAAATTGTACTTCAGTACAGCACTTGAGTAAAAGTACTTGGTTACTTTTCACAATGGTAGCAACATGCAGCATGCTCAACAACCCACCTTGACAGATGAACGGTCTCATGCGGTAGCAGCAGTCATCCAGCCATGTATGGTTGTGGTTCTCCTGGATGATCTTTCCACAGTGATAGATGTAGATGTCAGCGGGGAAGTGTCCATGTGTGTGGTTATCCAGGTTGTCCACTCGTTCTCCACTGACCCAGTCCCACTCCCAGGGGGATTCCCAGCCAAAGATGTTCCTCTCCATGCCGATCCACGCACCGTCCTCCCACACAGCTGCTGCTAGGCCTGTCAAGAGCTGCACCACCTCCTCCTGCACGGTGTGGTTGGTGATGTGCACCAGGCTGCCTCCACGGTCCATACAGAACCTCAGAGCATTCATCCAGTCTTTCCTCTCAGCGTAGAAATGCAGGTTGCCTGGTGTTAGACAGGAGAGATGAGAGAACACACACAGACACGCAGACAAACGCACACGCACAGCCTCACTCGCATGTACACGCAGGCACACACACACACACACACACACACACACACACACACACACACACACACACACACACACACACACACACACACACACGCACACGCACACGCACACGCGCACACGCACACACACACACACACACACACACACACACACACACACACACACACACACACACACACACACACACTCACTTTAGTTAAAAACTGAAATCTCGATATTCATTATTCTTTCATCACTTCCAATTTCACTTATTTTCCCATGTTACTGAACAAACACTCAATGATTACAATCAGAATATAGAGCTATTTAGCACTTATATTAACAAACAAATATCACTTACACCGCCTTTAATTTATCCATTTGTAACTCTGAGAGGAATGGAACCAAATGGACCCGTAATGGTCCATTTCTCTCAGAGTTAAAGTAACACTGAGGAGTTTGCAGTGTTGGTGGTCATTTTACCTCTTGAAACTGGTGAGGATGACTCTGGAGTGTGGGTAGAGGTGGAGGGTGGAGCAGGTGGAGTCAGGGTCTCAGTAGAAGGGGAGGGTGGAGCAGGTGGAGTCAGGGTCTCAGTAGAGGTGGAGGGTGGAGCAGGTGGAGTCAGGGTCTCAGTAGAAGGGGTATTAGTAGTGACAGCAGTGGTCAGGTCATCTGTAGTGTTGTCAGTGGTGCGTCGTTCTGCATCAGAAGGGAGATCAGATGGTTTCATATAAAGACATCCACGTGTTTCTGGGTCAGAAAACTATAGAAAATGCAATATGGATATTTGTTTTAATTGGTCAGGAGTGTTTCAGTGACACTCTCACACACTGTGATGGTTCAGTCTCCTTTCACTTTCTCCCCATCGTTTGGTGCCCTGTGCTTCAGCACCAAGCCCTTCCGTTAATCCTGCACTGGCTGTGGATTTATAGTGTACTCACCTCCGTAGCACAGGAAGGCTTTCTGAGGACTCTCACAGTTTTCTGTTTTCAGTTTCCCATCAGCCTTCATGGTCATGCAGTTGTTTGGACCAGCCCTGTTGATCTCTTTCAGAGGAGGAAATGGTTCTCCACTGGACCACCTCAAGGGTCCACATTTCAGGCCAATCCACAAGTCACTGCATTGCCAGTTCTTATTACAGACCTTGTCAAAGGCAGTCTGCTCCTTCTTGTTAGTGATGCTGGCTAGGTCTCCATTTTGTTCATCTTTGCATTCTTCAATGGCGTCTTTGTGGTCCTTTCCTTCGTTACCATGGAGGATGTATTTCTTCACTGTTGCTCCGTTCTTATGAGTAACTTAAGGTGAATGTGAGACAAGTTGCAAGTTAATTACTAGTAACTGTATGAATCTTATTTCAAAGGAACTGACTGACTGATTGATTTGACTGTGAACTGAATATTTTCTAGAGCTTGACTGATTTACTTTTTTGACATTATCAGAAATGATGCAGCCAATGAGCTCCTATTTTGGGCATGTCATTATTCATATATTATTATTTTTTACAAGCTCACAACACGACAGCTCTTTTGGAAAGGTTTGGGGCTTAAGTGGTTAAATTATTTTTTCCAGATATCGGTCAAACCATTGATAATTGGTGGTCTTGGACTCCACAGTACCATTTTAACCTTTGGAGACAGAACCTTCAGTGTGGCACCCCCCACCTTCTGGAATTCGCCCCCGAGATTCACAATGCCCAAACACTGGACTCATTTACTGTAAGTCTGCCCTGAAAAGGCACCAAGGACTTTGACTCCTAGTTTTTCTTTGTTTTCATTGTCTTTGTTTGGATTTCTTGGATCTGGCACCGGTCAGGCTCTAATATTTTAATTCCAAAGTGTGAAATCTCATGATGAAGTTGTTATCTATTTTCTAATATACTGTCTAGATTGAATAAGGAACTGTGTCAGATGTAACTATCAGATGTATCTAACTAAACAAGTGGTTCCTGACTGTAGTGCTAAACAACAGCGACAACGCACGCACGCACGCACGCACGCACGCACGCACGCACGCACGCACGCACGCACGCACGCACGCACGCACGCACGCACACACACACACACACACACACACACACACACACACACACACACACACACACACACACACACACACACACACACACAGACACACACACCACACATAAGAATAGGAAAGGTCATACCTTTTTGACACACATAGTCTTGGCCCACATCACATTGTCGTACATCCCAATTCCCCGCAGAACTATAAAATACACAGTAGCTATCATTATACCGAACACATTTATCAACAACACCATGCCAGTTCAAGTAAAAGTAGTCGTTTCCATTGGACCACTGCCAGGGATTATTTGGGTTTCTATGGAGACCAATCCATACTGGCTCTGTGACATGTTCCAGTGCTGCTTTGGACTCTTTCCAGTCTCTCTTAGTGTGGATGACACACAGACCTGAGTAGTGTGTTTTACAGAATGTTTTTGCCTCTTTCCAGGTTTTCTCCTCCTTCACCAGGGTGTACTTCTTGTCTGGATACCGTACTGTTGTTGTAAATCAATTGAGATTGGCAGAAAAACAAAGACGTGTGATTATTCAACATGGGAGGAAAACTTCACATAGAGCATTCCAGATGATTAAATTATTAGTAATCTTAATCTCCTTCCCTCAACTTGTCATCTTTCCAAAACATGGAAATTCAGAAATGTAGCCTACCCTTAATTTGAGAAAAGACTGATAGAAAGACTGGTAGAGAGAGCTAAGTCAGATAAATAAACTAAAACATATAATGTAATATTAAATTATATATAAATAGGAAAATATTCTTACCGTTTAAATGATAGCCTATATGAATATGAAGAGGCTCTCAGGGAAATAACTACTCATTGCCTAACACACCACAGTGAATGAATGTCTTTAGTGTAGACATTTGCTAAATGGGTGTGTCCGAGGTATGAGTGACAGTCTTGAGAATAAGTGAGTTGTTGTGGTCCAGTGTTAGAGCTGCTCTGAGTGGAACAAAGCAGCAGCGGACTGTACCCAATATGTAAAGGATGTATACATTTTAGGTAAGAAATAGCCCATGCAGATATTCAATATTGATTACTTTCACCATCTACCACTACTTCCATACAGTAGTAGTACGATGCTGTCCATCTCAAGTGGTGTTGAGTGTATGCCTTGTTGGCTGTCACTCTGTCTAAATGCACAGTAGCAAGACTGAGAGGAGAAGTATAGACACTTCTCTTTTCTCAACTTTAACGCTTCACTTTTTGCTGGCTCCACCTCCTGCCTCTCCATAGACAATGCTAAGAACCTCGTGACTTTATCAGAACGCAGCAGCGAACAAAAAATGCTCTTGTAAATTCAATGTAAATATATAGCCTATCACAGGGGGTCCACAGACTCGTTGGTTGTCCGCAAACCGGTGGTGGTCTGGATGCCATTACACTTGTTAGTTTTATTTGATTTGATATAGAATATTAACAACCATCATGTATCTGTAGAAGAGCTGCACTCGGTCCAATCTCACACTGCTATCCCTCACTACTGTTTGGGTATCCAAAAAAAAAAAGATGGTATAAAGAGAACAAAATTCTCTATATTGTGGGTTAATAACTAATAAGCCTACATATTTAATAGGTTATTTCGATCGGCAACTGTCAATTTCCCTTAAAAATATTGGTCCTTGAAGCAAAATAGTTTTGTGACCCCTGGCCTATCACACTGGTAGACAGTGTAGATATACTTACCCCCAGGTTTATCCTCCAGTACCTGTATATCATTCTCCAACATGAGGGAAAGCCGGCATGCTAAAGGAAAAAAGATACAAAGCTCTAGTCAGTGCACCGTATAAATGACATAGAAATGTGGTTTACCAAGAATATCGTGTCATGAGTTATTTCCTTCCATTAATTGAATGGGGTGGAAACCTTGTTCGATACTGTTACTTTTCAGGAAATGGAAAAAAGAACCTGTGTTCCAATGAATCCAATGTAGTTATTATTTAGTCACAAGCTCTTAATTCTTAAAAGTCACAAGTTAATCATTTTCATTTGTTCAAGGGAAGGAAAAAAAGAAGGAATCAAAAAAGACACAACAAGGTATCTACATAATGGTTATAAATAATATGCGTGAGCATAGTAGATGGTATATACTGTTCATGACATTAATGCAAGAAGACTACCAGTGCGTTGTACATGATATTAAGGTGCAGAGTATCAGCAAGTGTGAAGTTCAACCACATAGTCCACAAAAGCTTGCTTTACTGGTATATGATCCAAGTACTGTAGGTCCATGAGGAAAGCAAAAGTCCAAGGTCAACCTGAGGACTGGCGGGTCATGCCTTGTTCAACAGTCTAAAGAAAAATATGACAATAAATACTAAAAAGAAGGAAACAACTCGACGTCGTACTGGAGCAAACACGGCCATCTTCTTCTCGTAGCGCGCCCACGATGTCATTGAAGGTGAACGTTTTCAAAGGTTTTCATAATCTTGCAAAATAGCAGATCGACAAGCTCACAACGATGTGTAGTGAGCTTGCAGATCTGCTATTTTTAAGTATACGAGGGCTCGTATAATGGGCATTCATCTATGAAAAACATTCAAATATATGTTTTAATATAGATGCAAGGTTTCTGCTCGACAAATAAATTAGACAAAACTGTATATAAATATGCAGTCTAAGAGGTCCACGCATGTCCAAAAATATTTAGACGGGTGCTGGATCACACAGGCAACACTGAAGAGAGGAAAAGATCCACACACCGTTTAAGCTCCCAAACAAACTTTAATAATGCAGAAAAACAACGTTTCAGCCTCTGTGGCCTTCGTCAGGTATACCTCAACATGAATATAAATAGGTGGGGTTGGCGAAAGGGCCTACTCTGTGTGGAGTTTGCATGTTCTCCCCGTGTCTCTCAGGGTAGTTAATACCCTCACAAAAACAAGTAGTAATCCTGGTCGCTATACCTCCTCCCCCATGACAGCCGGGGCGCCTGATGGAGGAGAAGGGAACTGGTTGGAATAACGTGTTCCTTCCACACGCTACGTCCAACCAGGGAAACTCCCTCCTGTCAGGTGACAAGAAGATCAGTTGGCTCTCATGCATTGAAGGAGGCATGAGCTTGGCCCTGACCTCCCTAGGCTGGTGAGGGTAGTGTAGCGCCCAGGATCACTTAGAAATTGGCACCGGGTGAAAAAATAAGGGTTACAAAATCGCGGGGTAAAAATTATATAAAAAAAAAAAAAAACATGAATATAAATATACCTGTATATAAGTGAGTCTCTGAACAGGTTATGTTCGTATGAACCTTCTCTGTTCTATGCACAGAACAACCAACACACACACGCACGCACGCACGCACGCACGCACGCACGCACGCACGCACGCACGCACGCACGCACGCACGCACGCACGCACGCACGCACGCACGCACACACACACACACACACACACACTGTCACTTACCCAACAGAAACAGTAGTGGGGTCAACATGGCACCTAAACACATGGAATAGAATAAGGATCGATGTCACATGTTGAGTCTGTATCTTAAGAATAATATACAGTACAACATGTACATTATGTTTATATGTGATTACTGTGTTATGAAATAACCAAAATGCAGTGGCGGAAAGTAAGTGCATTTACTCAAGTACTGTACTTACAGTAAGTACAATTTAGAGTTTTCACTTTACTTTTGTATTTCTATCTATTCATACTTTATACTTCTACTCCACTAACACCTCAGAGGCAAATATTACTTTTATTCTACTACAATTATTTGACTGTTTTAGTAGTTATCTACCTATATAAAGGAGAAAGCTACTTCCGCCGCTGACGCCACACCCACTCCATGCATTTGGACCTCTCGCCGCTGACGCCATACCCACAGCATTGATTTGGACTAAACACAACAACTACATACTACAATTCAGGCCTTTTACTTGCAACAGAATATTTCTACATTGTAGTATTGCTACTTTTACTTAAGTAAACGATCAGAGTACTTCTTCCACCACTGCCAAATTGAGCATAATGACTTCCAAAGCCATACAGTAGTACTGTACATCAATACATTGCAATTTTTTTAATATATTAATATCCAAGTTAGTTCACGTCTGGATTGATTGAACATGTTTGACCAGAGTAAATAATGTACCTACCAGATGATAGATGCTTCTTCTCCTTCCAGTCTGGACTGAGGACAGATGCACACACAGCATACATTAATATGAAGATGTTGTCTCCTCCCTGTGTGATCTAATACTCCTCCCAGAATGGGTGGATGTCAAGTTCAATACTTTATTCTTTTGGCTTGATATGTACTGTAGGCCTACTCATTTTATTCATTCTACTCTTTGAACTAATTTTTAGAAAGCCTCAATATGCGTATTAACATTGTTTGTTATGTGTTTGTTGTTGTAAAGTCTCTGACTTTATTGTCTGTTTTATCCTTGACGTTTCTTGCTGTGAGAAGCATGTATGTCATGTGTTTTTCTTTTAAACATCAAGTCTAATAAATCACATTAAATGTGTTAACTAAATAATTGTGTGTGTGTGTGTGTGTGTGTGTGTGTGTGTGTGTGTGTGTGTGTGTGTGCGTGCGTGAGTGAGTTTGTACATGCGAGAGAGAGAGAGAGAGGCAGTGGGGTCAGAGTGCACATTATGTTTGGTTGAAGGATTTGTTTATATGATTCTGATACACAGTGGTCACATAGTGTAATTATGAGAGAATTTTGCATGGAATATAATGCACATTACTTCATCATATTCTGTATGTCATCATAAGGAGAAAATCTTCCAGACCTCCTGTACATAACCACATACAAATCTTGGTTCCAATATAAACCTTTATTGATCCCCAGAGGGAAATTCAACAACAGCAACAAGGGTTAAACACAGGAGAGGTATAGTTGACATTTTGGTTAATGATTCACCCCCTGTGTGTCTTAAATCGATTTTCTCCTCTCAAGCTATGTTCCTAGATGTGAACTAAATACTGTGTGACCTTATGATCAGGTTGCTGAAATGCTACCTATAATCTGTATTGACTTTGACTGTGTAGTTATTGTTGATGACTTTAACATCCAGGTTGACAAACAGGAGAAAGGGACTAAAGAACTGTGGAAAAACTATGGAACAATGACTCAGCATGTGACTGAGCCCACACACGACAAGGGACACACTTTAGTCTAAACTTAAAATCATCAAGGGTCTGAACATTTCTAAGGTTGTAGTGACCAAATGGACTCTCTGATTTTTTTTGTTGTTGTTTCTATTGGGTGCAGAATATGTGTCCACTTAAGGCTAATTTGAATGCTATGATACAAATGAATCTGATCACACATTGATGGTCCATATCAAACCTCCTGTTTCTAAGTAAAATTAACACATTACACAACAGCTGTGATATTTTCCAGTCAGGATTTTGACCAGACCACAGCACAGAGACTGCTCTTGTTAAATCGGATGAGTCTTCAATCTCATCCGATTACACAAAGATGATGGCAGTATTTCAGTCTTAGTATTACTAGATCTCACTGCTGCATTCAACACAGTCATCACACGAAAGTAGCAGGCTATTTTGTTTGCTATTTTTTAAATAAAGCATATTTTTTAAGTGAAGTTGGCTCAAACCAACAGCGGCCTCCCAGCAGAGCTATAGCCATATTACCGTAAGCAAAGTAACAATACTGTACTGTACATCCTGTACACACATGATTATTGACATGTATTTGCTTAATGTGTTTGAAACTATTTGAATATCATTTTTTTCCACTCCACTGAATACTGTACTGAGTCATAGTTCAGTGGGATCATTTAGTGACGCCTGCAGTTTTACACAGCAGGTGACAAACAGACCATAAATATGAATTATCATTTTACAACACTGTTATGGACAGTCAGAGCTGGACAGTTGGAGACAGGAGGTGGACTGCCTCTAGAAAAGTGCTTCTGCTTAGCTCCTGACCTAATAGGCCACATGTTTCTGCTAGCTCCTGACCTACAGTATATAGAATGAGCACACCATTCAAAGTAATAGGGCGACCGAATAGAACAGGGCGGCCGCGTCCATTGAGTTCAATGGAGAAGTGGCACCCTGTTCTATTCTGTTCCTCAAGCTCTATAGGCTACATATTTCTGCATATGTCCTGACCTATAGGCCGCATGTTTCTGGCCACATGTTTCTGCATAGCTCCTGACTTATAGGCCACATGTTTCTGCATAGCTCCTGACTTATGGGCCACATGGCTCAGGAACAATTGGTTCCCAAGACTACTTACTTATTTACATGTTTCTGCACTGTTTGTTTCCTTAGTATTGTTGATGATGTGTTGAGAAGCTCTACTGTGAAGGAAACAGGTTTGTGAGCAGTGTTGCCATATCCGCCTTATTATAAGTGACTTTGGGCTTGTTTTTCTGTAAAGGCACTTGTAAATATTTTTTGCGTTTTTTTGGGCTTGTTTCTTAAGTGTAGTTTCTTATTTGGGCTTTCTGTCTAAAGCTGTTTAAACCAGTCATACTTGTCCGTGGACCCCATCTGAAAACATTTTGTGCCAGGGGTCCCCATACAAGATTTGTGTATTTAAGGACCAGTCGGCTGGCGAAGTGGTCCGGGCAACTAAGCTGCTAGACGACCTTTGCTGCGTGTCACTCCCCATCTCTCTCTCCCCATTTCCTGTCAGTCTACTGTATACATCAATAAAGGCAGAAAAAGACAAGACAAGTTGCTGGTCGTTCATACGACTAACCTGAAGAGCAGGTGACAGTGCTTTGGCGGCTGTGGACCCCAGGCTCTGGAACATGTCGCCCCTCTCCATCAGATCCCAGTCGATTGGGGCCTTTAAATCCATACTTAAAACCCATCTGTTCTCTCTGGCTTTTAATTGCACTTAAGCTTACCTGATCTATCTTAACTCTGCAAGTTCTGTTCTTCATCAATGCATATTATTTGTTGATGTCTCTTTTGTTTCGATGCTTTGACTTGTTTTGTTTTGAACCATGCTCAGCACTTTGGTCAGCTTTTGGTTGTTGTAAATGTGCTTTATAAATAAGATTTGATTGATTTGATTTGATAACAATGATAATAGTGTGGTATATGAGATAACAAAGTGTATGCTGTTGACTGACAGTAATAATGTAACCATGGTAGCATGTGGTCAGTAACTCAGGAAACAGGATGCTTTTAACATACATCTCCCCACTTCCTTTTCATCTGTTTTATTGTCTGCAGTAAAAAACTGCAGTGCTGTTTGTTTCATTTCGTAACATTTCTTGATGGTCATTGTATTATACTGTAAGTATCAATTTATGTGTCATTTTAAATAATCATATTGAGTCAAGAGTATTATCAGGTACGTACTTACAGTATTCTTCATAGGGCAGTAGAATGTATAATCAATTGACTGGAATAATGCTATTGTTTAGTAAAGTTTTATTAAATACTTCCACTGTTCAGTTTACAAGTTTGTAAAAAAAAAAATCTGGGTTACAAAACAACACGTTATTAACAAATCACTTTAACAGTAAGGGTGTGTTTTTGTCACATACACTTACAATACAGCTGTGACAACACTACAGGCAGTGACATTGTTATCGTACTTGACCACTTAAACCCACTTTGTTGACAAGGGTTTCATAGGGCTCTATACTTGGCCTCCTCCTTTTCCCTCTACACCAAATCTCTTAGCGGAAAATGTGTCACAATGCGACACGTTGTGAACTTGTAGATCTGCTGTTTTAGCCCACTCTTCACCTATCATGGCATGCTCAGAAAAGGGACTGTAGGGTGCAACTGGTCCCCAGTGTGTCAACATAAAAACAATATATTACACGGTGATAATCCATATTAAATACAAAACAGCATGTAGTATATATGGCATAATAGAATAAAATCAAGAGAAATGTTATTAAATGTCATATAGAAACAACGGTAAATGTGGAATTCTCATGGTTGTGGTAACGACGATTCAAAGTCAGGTTGTCAGACACAGCCAGGAGGATGCAAATGTCACATTAATAGTCTAGCTTTTTACTAAATACTTTTAGTATTTAGTAAAAAATTTAAATAAATTACCAACTGCATTTTCTCGTTTAATTGTGTCTTTTAAGATTCTGCCAGGTAACAGAGTGAAATAATGTCCCATGGGGTTCATGGGGAGACAAATTAACACATTTTTCCATACAATTTGGACTCAAGGAATTCATGAAAATGCATTATGATACAAGCACATCTTGACTGTAGTTCAGGGCATAAATAGCAAGAAACAGAGCCGAAAATATTCAGATTTATCAATATTTGTCTTTTTACTAAATACTTGGATTGTTTTCTTGTTTAGTTTTTATGTTCATTTGCTATTTGCTCCTCTCCAGACCAGGATGCTCTGACAAAAGCATTGGATGCAGAGAGCACTGAAGAGCGATGCTTGGGCGCTGGGAAGAGAAGTGCTACAGGAAATCTTTACCATTGAATTGCATGACAGAAACTCAGGACACAGTCTAACTGTGTCCTTAAAGCAAAATGGATTACAACACAAACCCTAATGGTTAATGGTTAATGTGATTATGTATACAACAGTTTGTACTTCTGTACAATAAAATGTTTGCTTTATTCTATTTTATTCCTACTAATTATTATTAATTAAAGATCTGGAACCCCATTACGTAACTATACCTTTCAAGCCGGGAACCCCTTTTGGGGTTGTTGCTGTTATGTAGCAACATAATTTTTTTTTAAATTTTTGTATTGAAGTATTTGAAGTTTTTCAGAAAACTCGGCCTCAGCCTCAGGTCTAAATGGGTTTAACCTCACAAAGCAGAACACTGACATACAGTTTTATCAGTGAAATTAAAGCTGCAATCTGGAACCAGTTTTTTTTAATGAATGAAGGTTATTTTAACCACTCTCCCTACTCTTCCATTGAGAAATGTAGACCCTGATGTAAGGTTGGACACCTACTGGTGGACAAGTAATAACTGCAGAAGCTCATAAGCACAATATCTCCCCTGGCCAATCAGGGACTGGCTCTTGATGAGCGGTAGAAATGAGGACTCTCACAGGGATGACCTGGGTTTGAATCCCAGGTTGGACATATGAGTTACAGATTGCAGCTTTAAGATGAATAATATGTCTTCTCACAGATCCAGGTGTTTGTCTGTGAACATTGCATATTTCTCCACTTTCCATCTGCAGGCCAGTAGTAAGCACAACGCATGTCCACTTGGTGAACAGGATATCCAGCACCCCAGTACCTGCAGAATAAACATTTTAATCACATCCACTCAGATAATCACATGTACAGTGACTTCGATAGAATTACTTTAGAAAAACGTGTAAAATGTCTCACGCTGTTATCAATGATGATCCATCCTCCCATGTCCATGTCTTAGTCCTTTTCAGTCCAATCCAGGTGTGTGATGCTCCCTTCCAACACTTCAGTCCACTGAAGAAATCCTGTTGATTTTTACATTGTTTTATTGCTTTCATATAAAGTGAAAGCCCCCCCCACTCTCTCTCTCACACACACACACACACACACACACACACACACACACACACACACACACACACACACACACACACACACACACACACACACACACACACACACACACACTACACCCCCCCCCCCCACACACACACACACACACACACACACACACACACACACACACACACACACACACACACACACACACACACACACACACACACACACACACACACACACACACACACACACACACACACACACACACACACACACCTGTTTATCTTGACTGTTAATGACCACCAGACGTGCTCCCATCTTCTGACATTGTCGTATACTTTCCTCCCAGGTTTTCTCTTCAGTAGAGATGTAATAAAAGACGTCTCCAAACTTCTGCATCCGACACATCAAAAATAAACCGATCATCAGTTCTAACACATTGATGATATGATAACAGTCAAATACTAAACCTGAGTAAGAAATGAGCTGAGTAATGTTAGAAGAATGACATGGTTTTAGGTTTACAACTCAAAATATTTTGATATGATAAACCAGCCATGATAAATGTTTACTCAAATCCTTTTTTAAGACTACATGCCTGACAATGATGAAAATATCAATAATAATACACTAATTAATATTCCTTCAAAAAGGTGTACTGTGTAACCTCTCTCACCTGCTGTCTCTCTCTTCAGACGGTTTACTTCACTTTGCAACAGGTCTCTCTGCAGGGTCACGTTGGTCAGGGTCAAGGTCAGGTTGTTCAGTAGTTGGTCTCTCTCCAGGATCACGTTGTTGTATCTGGTCAAGGTCAGGTTGTTCAGTAGGTCTCTCTCCTGGGTTAGGTTGTTCAGTGGTGGGTTAATGGCTGAATTATCTGTAATGGGATGATACACACTGTTGTTGCTACTGATCATGATGAAGTCAAGTTATTAGCTTAGAGAAAGAAAATGTGTTATTATTCTTTACAATGAACATATATAACATTTTTACTCCACTTTCTGCATTCTACTTTACAGCTGTAAGCATTGATACACAAAGAAAAACTTGGTGGTAGAGATGATGATTATTACCAGTGAATTAAGAATTAGGCCATAAATTATGCCTCAATCAAGAATTTGAGAATTAAGGCAGATTTGATTTGAATTCATACTCACAATCCATGACCATGCCTGTAGTTCTCACTACTACCAGAACAAACAGCACAGTGAGACACATTGCAGCTGCTCTGAAGATGTCTCTCTCAATGATGAGGCCTCTCTGGACAACTGGAGGATATTGGAGTTTAACGTTAGTATGATCTACTTCAATGTTTCATTTCCAAGAACTCAGAGTGAATATTATATAGTTAAATGATCTGGGCTCAGAACCCCTTCATCTTGAATTTCTAGAGAAAGTTTCATGTGTCTGATGTACAATAATGTAGTTGAACATGTCTTTCAACATGCAATGGTGACTTTTATGAAATGAAAGGAGAAATAAAATACAAGGAGGAACCAGGCTATATAACAATCATAATGTTTCTTTTAACTCATTAAGACCTGAGGCCGATTCTACAAATGATTTCAAAATCAGTAGTTCTCACACAATTTTTCAAAAATGTTCAAAAATAGCAGATGTGCAAGCTCGCAGCATGGCACGAAGTGACACGCTGTGAGCTTGTAAATCTGCTATTTTTTCAATTGCCCAAAAAATGCGTAGCCATAAAAAAATAAAACACACACACACACACACGCACGCACGCACGCACACACACACACACACACACACACACACACACACACACACACACACAAAGGAAAAGGCACACACCAGCAGTGTGTAGAGGCGCCGACCACGGTGAGTGAGATCAAAGTTTACAAAAAGGAAGTCACACAGCTCGTAGCCACGATGCAAAACATTTTTGAATAGGCACAAAGCAACGTTTCAACAACACAATCTTGTTCATGTCCCTTGTAAAAATAGGTAACTGCTAGTTTAAATATCATGTGACAAGCTGCTCTAGTGATGATGTGAGAAGAGAGAGAAACAGTGTCAGTGTGTTCATGTGTACCTTGATCTCCTGTAGCCCGCTGTGATCCAGAGCCTTGGTCTGCTCTTTCATTGGCGTAGTCTGCCTCCTCCTCTCCTCTCTCCTCCCTGACTCCTCCATCGTTCCTCACACGCTTTGCTCTGACTCGCTTGCCAGGAGTATGTGAAGACATCTTAAGAGGAATGACAAAAAACACATGAATTTAATGTACATTTTGTCGCTGTTGGGCAGCGACGATATCAAACTTAGCACTGACGCTAATGTTATGAAAACAATTAATTTATTTCTAAAATCTATGTAGTGTTTTCTGAGGAGAGCATTGTGACAATAAATGAGTTCATATAGCATTTATCTAGCTAGTTCTACAGAAACTGCAGCTCTGTGAAACCCTCTTTGCAGAAGTTATTGTAATATTTAAAGTCCTACTTAGTATGTTAGGCTAAATAAGCAGTGTCATGAAGCATCAGGGCATTAATTCACACGTTGTGATGCATTGTAGGGCGTCAATTGGGTATGGCAAGGTATGGCATGTGCCATACCTTGGCTCCAGAAAAATAATAATAATAAAAAAAAAGAAATAAAAGAAGAAATCATGAATAGTAGCCTAATGCAGGTGTAAGACCATTGTGTTTGTATTGTGTTATAGATATAATGCATAGTTGTCTCCGCCAGGCCGAAAGGCATGGCGAGAGAGTATGTTTTGCCCCCTGTCCGTCCGTCCGTGTGTGTGTGTGTGTGTCCGTCCGTGTGTCCGTGTGTCCGTCATTCTGTCATTTTGTGTACAGCTAATCTCCGGCACCGTTGGCTTGATCGCAACGAAACTGTGCACACACACTCCCTGGATGACAGAGCAGAACCTCTGCCCCAAATTTTTCAAATTAGCCTTTTATAGCGCCACCAGGAGGCCGCTTTTTGCAAAACACACTTCTTGACAGTACTCCTACAGATTTTATCCAAACATCACGCAAATCAGTACACAGTATCTCTATAGTCATGTGATCAACACGGATCTGTCCAATTTTCCATATTTCATCCTGATTGGCTAAGGTTGGCTTCCAAAGTTTGCAGGATTGCTCCGTTTTCAACAAAATGCCTCAAATCATGAACGCAGCTTGCGATTTCCGTGAGATTTCACACGCACATTCCCACTAGGCCGAGGAAGAAATGCCACTTGAAAATGTTCAAATCAGCCTCATGGTGGCGCTATAAATGGACGATTTATGTTTTTACCTATAACTGCACCGATCTGCATGAAACTTTGCACGCACACTCCCTAGAGGCCAAGGAAAAACAACTGACCTGCATTTTTCACATTTGCCTTTCATAGCGCCACCAGGAGGCCGACTTATGTAAAACACATTCTTTGATATTAAGCCTTCAGAATTTATCCAAATTTCACGCGCATCGGTACACTTGATCTCTATAGTCATGTGATCACGATGATGTGATCACGATGGATCTTTTAAAATTTTCATATTCCATCCTGATTGGCTAACATTGACATCTAAAGTTTGCAGGAGTGGCCCGTTTTGAACAAAATGCCACAAATCATGAATGCAGCGTCCGATTGCGACACTTTGCACGCACATTCGCACCACATTGAAGAACAAATGCCACCCTTTTAACATTGCCCTATTATAGCGCCACCATGAGGCCTATTTTGCAACACTTTTCTTTTTTATATTACTCCTACAAATTCAAACATCATGCAAATCGGTACACATATAGTCAAGTGATCAAGATGGTTCCATCCAATTTTTCATATTCCATCCTGATTGGCTAATTCCGAACATTGCTGCCCCACAATAACCTACCTGACCTGGCGGAGACCTGTGCTCCGAGGAGCACTTTTTCTAGTTTTCTATGCATTTCGGGGGTTTTAGGGGGTTTTACCCCCTTTTAAATCGTCTGCACGCCAAAGGCGCGTGCCCAGGATAGGTGTCCCTTATTTTAATCTCTGGGAGTTGGCAACCCTAACCTTGCCATCCCTTAGCATTTGCTGAACTGACACCACTGATGTGTGAGCTTGGAGATCCATTGTCAGCTGTTCTTATCAATGATGGACAAAACTTCCTAACTCCACTTGAGCTGAATTTGGGTAAAGTGGTGATAATATAACACATGCAAGTATCTGACAATGGATAAAGTTACAATACCAACTTTGATGGTATTGTGCTGGTACTTTTGTTTTTAAAATATAAGGTTTTCTTCATTTCCTGAAAATGTGTTATATTTAAATTATATATATTTGGAATATTTAAATGCATTACACTATAGTCCAGGTAGCTCAGCCGGTAGAGCGCTTCCCTTTGGACCACAAGGTTGTGGGTTGAACTGAACGCCCACTCAGTGTATGAGTAGCACGGCTTGGGTAACTGAGATGTGTCGTGAGTAAAACCTTGGTCGCACCAATGTGTCTGACATTCATCAGGTCTGTCTTCTTTTCAAGACTGCTGTTAGTGAACAAACACTCTATAGCAATGAGTACTATCAGAATATAGAGCTGTTTAACACTTATTTTAACCAAAGAAAATTCCTTACCCTACCTTTAATAGACCTACATATAGAGGTTATTTTATTCAGCGAAAGCGTGTGTGTGCATATATGCACACGTGCATGTGAGTGTGCGTTATGTGCATGTGCATGTGCATGTGCATGTGCATGTGCATGTGCATGTGCATGTGCATGTGCATGTGCATGTGCATGTGCATGTGCATGTGCATGTGCATGTGCATGTGCATGTGCATGTGCATGTGCATGTGCATGTGCATGAGCATGCGCGTGAGTGCGCGTGGAAGGGAATAATCACAGTATATCCTATGCAAAAAACGATACTACACCACTGGGTTCATACCATGTGGGCTCTAATCCCCCGGTTCCATCCCTGGCCCACCAGACCATATTTTCATGTCACCCCTCTACTCTTTTTCTCTCTGTTTCCTGTTTCAAATAAAGGCTGATAGAAAAAGCCACCAGAAACTGCTTCAAACTGTCTGGGGTTATTCCGCTATGAATTGAATAAACAGGACCACAATGGAAGCAAGCCCTCAGGGCTTTTTGTGTTATCCTTTTACCACCATTGTATAATCGTACCACTGTACTTTTTGCGAACTGTTAATAAAATATTCAATCAATCAAAAAAAGTTACTTAAAATGACCCCAGATGTGTTTTTAAGTGAAATACCCCTTTATGTCTGGGATTCTGGAAACTGCTTCCTCTGTGACCCGACTGTAGATGAACGGACAGACATGGGGCATGTCCACGTTCATAATACAACATAATGTATAACAATATGTTATACATAGAAACCTCAATAGCTGTTTTAAGCAGAAATGAGAGAAGCAACCGATTTAACTGCCGTATTAGCACAATGCATAACATGATATGATTCCATAAGAATCTAGGGCTTTAAATGTGTTATCTATTATTTTTATTTTCTTTATATTTTTCATATTTTTTTATTTTTCATGACATTGTTTTAAGTTTTAGATTTGCTTCAAATGTAAAGTAAATGTATTATTATCATTATTATTGTTATTATTATTAATAATAATATTTTTAAACCTCCACACTGTATTAGAATATGAACACAGTCAACAGTGCCCTTTGAAGGGCTCAAGTAGTGACATTTTGACCTACACAATACTGTGAAGTATAATATAATATAATATAATATAATATAATATAATATAATATAATATAATATAATATAATATAATATAATATAATATAATATAATATAATATAATATTATATTACATTATATTATATTATATTATTGTATATATCATATCATATCATATCATATCATATCATATCATATCATATCATATCATATCATATCATATCATATCATATCATATCATATCATATCATATCATTTCATGTCATATCTCTAAATATGTTTAAATGTTATCAACACCCTTATAATATACACTTCATGGAAACCTTCATGACCTCCCAAAGTCTGTGTGTGGCACATTGACACGGGAAAAGCAAATCTGTATTTCACTTGAATTTTCTGACATTATCCAAATGGACACAATTGGACTCATGCGTCCGTTTGGTTCCATTTCTACACTCTCTGAGGTAGCGTTCATGATTAGAAATTACAACTAAAAAATATTAAAAAAAATATGTTCCAACTGAACTGTTTACATGAACACTAAATAAAGTGTGTTTACATTCCACAAAGCATTTAATCAGGATATAATGTGTTTACATGCACACAGTGTTTTAATACATTTTCTTCATCAGTTGTTTTCAAACTTTTAACTTTTTCATCCACGGCACCCCTGAATGACATGGTACTTTATGGCACCTTACATTTATGTCATATTACGGTATGGAAATATGTAAATCTTTCCCCCTAAGATACAGTATGTCACGGGGAAAACTTGAGAGAATATCTGTTTCCATTAGGACAGATTGAAAATAATTTATGCTTGACATTTAACCACTTGCACCCCAGCACCTATTCTGGGGGACAACATTCACCAAAAAAATCGAGACAAAAACTCACAATGTGTCGCCGTGTGACGCGCTGTGAGCTTGTAGATTGGCTATTTTTGCCGTAGAGATTTTGGTGTAAGTATAGAGGGTCTAAGTGGTTAAACTGAAGTGATATTGATGAATTCCAAACATTAGCAAAGTATTCTGCGGCACCCCTGGACTTGCGTCATGGCACGCTCGGTGCCAATTAACCCATTAAGACCTGAGGCTGATTCTAAAATGTACTAAAATGTCTTATACTATCCTAACAGTTTTCTGAAAAATGTATGTTGCTATGTCAGTGGTGCTCAAACGTTTTCATGTCAAGGACCCCCAAAATTATATGTATTTGGCTGCATCTCAAAATATTTTGTTCCAGGGACCCCCAGAAGTAAAGATTTGAGTTAAAAATGTTTGCTTTAAAATAATATATATTCAAATATTTGCAAAAATGTTCACGATTTTTCAAAAACAGCAGATCTCCAAGCTTGTAGCGCGGCACGAAGTGAAGCGCTATGAGCCTGTATATCTGCTGTTTTTGAATAGCCAACATTTTTAGCAAAAATAAATACAATTCCCAGTCTTAATGGGTTAAACCAGTGCTTCTCACACTTCGGGCTCTATTCAGAGCCAGATTTGAACAAACCACTAATTAGGGATTTCGGACTAGGCAAGAGGCGTTTCCCCGCAAAATTCGGTATTCTATGGCACCCCCCTCACCCGCCAAACACCTGAGCTACCCGTTACATTATGCATAGGTGTGGTTTGGGCGTTACAATGATAAAACCAATCACCGTGCCAGAAGCCATTGCCTTTAAGAGAAGACTGCGCTAGCCGTCATCCCGATCCAATATATGCTCTAGCCTATCTACCTGTCTGCACTGTTGCCTGGTCTGATTATTATAAGCCACATTGGGCTTGTTTTCCTTCTTCTTTTTTTTTTTATCCAAATACATTTTTATATTAATTTGTAGCCTATTGTGTTCACAATAAGCTTGTCATATTAGTCAGATCCGGAATAGTATATGAAAGCCATTTAAAATATGTATACTATTGGTACACACTGGCTGCTCCCAAATAATTAATTACATCATGTTGCGACAACGCTCCTACGTGGTACACAGACAAACAGTAGCACATGGGTATAATAAATTGGACAGTTTTAGGAAAGGTCTATAGCCTATGTACTCACGTTGGCTGTTATCGATCTATTTCCACCGTTCTAATGGATTCCAGGGGTGTGTAAACATCTCTGAAGTTGCTCCATAGTTTCCTCTGAAGTGACGCAAAGTTAACTTACATCCATATTGTCCCCGTTATCTTTCATCATCCACCTTTGTTCAGTAATCCCGAACAGAGCTAAACTTTAAGTTTACATCAATCAAAGCCTCTCAAACCCAGACACATTGCTGCGATGCGTATGTGCGTCGCCTACCCAAAATAACAGACATACAAGCTATCAACGGCGCTGCGTCATGTCGTGTCGACAGTTACAGATCTGTTATTTTGGGCAGCATACAATGAGGCGCGCGCGCGCCACGGAGTAGCCTATCACTAAACCAAAAACATTACATTACGTGGTCAACAACATACTAGACATGTAACTTGCTTGGAGCTTTTAATGCAGTGGTTCTCAACCTGTGGGTCGAGACCACAATGGAGCACCCAACGCCTGGCGAGCTTGTAGATCTGCTATTTTCACAATATTTATCTGTGGAACCGAGTCAAACAAAATGGGGGGGTCCTGTAATGGCAGCTTTTACATGTTACTTTATGTAAATTAAACAGATCAGGAAGATGCAGGACTCAGTTGTCAGGAACCAAACTCCATGTTTATTGTAGATCTCATCACAGCAGAGAGAGACTAGTGTCTCCCTCCAGGGCTTCCCCCATCACTCCCCAACACCAATGTCTTCCACATATTTATACTTGGCAGGATGGTACACAGAGGTATAACAACAGATGGTCATTCCTTAAATGGGCTTTATTCTATAACTGACTCGCACATAGTCGGCACGTTTGAAATAGGTTAGCATGAGTCGACTGTTTCTTAAAGACTTTGTTAGGGAGAGGAGTTTAACAAGGAAGAACAGGTGATGATTGTTGCATCTACTAATACATTCAATTAATCCATACCACAATGACTGTTATATGAATTTTATCCACTACATTCCAGCCCTTAGGGCATAAATATAAAGTATTTATGTCCTATAAAAATAGAGAAAATTCATAGAATGACAGGACATTATGCTAATTCAATGGGATACAATCATGTACAAATATTCAAAACAAAACTGTATTGTTAGATACACGTGTGATGGCAGTGACAAGCAAGCATTTCGCATATGCTACTGGTCACGTATCCTCAAACAGTGTATTCAACAATTCTACAGTAATGGTTACAGAGAAAGTCAACACCAATAACAATTTTTCCCCACACTTCACTTATGTATTTAAAAATCATAGGACCTTTTGGCATACTGTATCTTTGATAATGCTATGCTCTTTGACATTTGTTAAACAACTGATGCAGCTTGTAGATTTATACAATGTTTTGGAAATGTTATATCTGATCTGCAGCTTGTAGATCTGCCATTTTTGGGAAAGATTGCAATTGCTTCTTTTAAATACTATTATGGTGGTGTAGTTCCACACTACAAACCTCATAGCTTTATTGTATTACCTATTTAGTAGCTAGTTAAGACCCAAATGTACCCATCAGGTCAGGTAATTGATCCTTTGAAAAATAGAACTATCTCGGCCTGTCACCGGTCTCTGTTTTAGACTCCATATGATCTTGTTGACATAAAAGTCCTCAATCGAAAATTAATTTAATTTAATTTAATACAATTTAAATAAAAACGTTCCCTTAATAAAAGTGTTCCCTTACCCCCCAAAGTTTGTGAGTAACGTTCACGGAATAATGGACTGACCAATGGTCAAATAATGGTCGGAAATAAATGTTCCCTGACCCCCCACAGTTTGTGAGTACTTTCATAGAATAATGGACTGACCAATGGTTCTGCAGAAACCATCGGCCGGACCCATGATCCGGAAAGCTGCACACAAACTTTTTGCAGTAACATGTAATAATACTCAACCGAGGTACAGTTTAACCTGTCTTTATACTATCTCCATCAATCACTCAAAAATTGCTGTAACAATTTGCTTGATAACCATAAGTTCTAGCCTACTAGGATTATTATTACATTTTTTAGTTCTTTTATTTTAAATTATATCAACACGTGGAATTTGCTACCGAATGGATTTTTCATCACGTATGGCATTATCAACACAGCATGGAATTTTCTTCACTCGGGCATTTTCACTACATGGAATAAAAAATATAGAATTATGTAAAATTTCTTGCCACATGGGAATTTGCCTACACGTGGTGTGTTTATTTTAATCCGAGTTTTACTTAACATTTATCGAGCAAGAGCACAATAAGTGGACTGGAGACAAATAAAATCTGTTTTAAATTACCCGTTTCACATTATTGATTGAGCGCCTTTTAAAACTCAAATGTATTCCTGTTCCAGTGTTTGGTCTATCTTCACTCACACACAGACACACACGGCCCCTATCGCACCTGCCACCCCCCTTCCCCCCTGTCAGCTATTCTGGGGAGAGGAATAGAAATGGGGGAACCAGACTGATAAGTGAACTATTTAGTTCATGTGTGTGGAAATAGATTACAATACTGACTTACTCAAGTTCTATGACATTATTGTCTTTTCTTTTATGCATATTACCCCACCATTAAACAATATTGTTCTTACATTAATTAGTAGAATATAATTCTCAATTTTGGATCGGATTGTACTGCGATTTTTAAGGAAGTACCATTAAACAATATTTTTCTTACATTAATTTAGTAGAATATAATTTTCAATTTTGGATCGGACTGTACTGCAATTTTTTAAGGAAGTACCTCAAACGAATTCATTTTATCACTCTCACCCTATTTTTAGTATGACAATGAATAGAACTTGCAAAGTAAATTAAACCGTTCAGAACATAACTCAGGACATGACCCTCACCCTTTCATGGAGCCTGCTCCGCATGTAGTGAATTGGTGCCTGTTGTATTAACATTGTCACCTGGTCCGTATTGCCATGGAGCCTGTGGAGCCCGATGTGGGGCAAGGCAGTGGATGTGGTCCACCCTGTTCTGGATTGTTGGCCACAGCATTTCCAGCTGGCCCATAGTTGCATGGAACAGACCCTGCACCATATTGTTCGTGATCCTGGTCTGGGTGCTGCTGGTGCAGCCATGCACTCCTTTCGACAGGACACTCCCTCTCCATGTGGTCATCTGAGGCACAGTAATGACATAAGACCGCTATGTCATATGGCTCACTGTTTCCTCCTCTTCTTTGCCTCCATTCACGGCTCCTTTTCTTCCTATGTGACTCCTGATTTGGTTGCTGCTGCTGTTGTTGTTCCTGTGGTGGCTGCCGGTGGTTCTCATAGAACATCAACTGTGCTCTTTCCAATTTCTTCTTCCTCCCGTCTTCTTGTGAGAGCATGTGCCTCTCAGCGTGCAGTGCATGTCCCCACACCTCAGTGAGGTTCTGACTTTCCCATCCAATACAGGAAGTCATAACCCGGTTATGGATGGACGGGCGCAAGCCATTGATCACGGCAGTTTTTAACAAGTCACTGTAAGCCGGGTTGTCTAGTGTCACACCACAATGCTTCTGAAAGCAGTCCTCCATTCTATTTCTGTAGGTGTCACAGGTTTCATCAGCCCATTGCTTAGTGCTGTGAATTTTCGGCCAATCAGTGTGTGCTGGAAAAGCTGCTTTCACCCTGTCAAAAAGACCATCTCGATTCTGCAGCTGTCCAGTGATGATGTCATCTCTTTCTCCAGTCACATCAAAGTTTCCCCTGAGACGTAGCCACCTTAATCCAAAAACTTTGCGAAATACTGATTCCAGCTCTCTTGTCGATGGCCCATACATCTCGATCAAATCTAACACAGCCGTACACCAACGTACCGCGTCAATTATGGGGTCTGGAAGGTCCTTCACAATGTCATTGAATTCATCAGGTGTCCAGTTTCGCTGAACATGTACTGTTGCAGAGTACGCATCTATCTCTGCTTGCTGTGCCCCAGCCCCCGGACGGGGATGAGGGTTTGGATATGGAATTAATGGGAATAGGTTACTTGGACAGAGCGTCGCTGTGACATCTGGGTGTTCCTTGGGTGTAGTAGCAGTCAGTTGTGTGTCTCTCCTGCAGTTTGGCTCCTTCTGCCTCACATTGTAGTCATCAGGAGAAGTATTGGCTTGTAGATCTGCTAATGTCACCATAGTTCTGTCAAGGTGTTCTCGCAGTAATGTCACTTCTTTCCGTTGGTCGTTGAGTTGTTCTTGCTGTAGCGTTGCGGCCCTCTTAGCTTTGTCACGCTGGTCATTGAGTTGTTGTTGCATTCTCTTCGCTTTGTCACGTTGATCTTCCAAGGCCTTCTGTTGGTCGTCAAGTTGTCGCTGCATTTTCTTTCTGCTCGGTTTTGCTCCCATCTTCTTAAGATTCTAAGTGGAGTGTTTGCTATAACAGCAAAGCATCCACCCTGCTCACAGCGCCAATTGTAATGGCAGCTTTTACATGTTACTTTATGTAAATTAAACAGATCAGGAAGATGCAGGACTCAGTTGTCAGGAACCAAACTCCATGTTTATTGTAGATCTCATCACAGCAGAGAGAGACTAGTGTCTCCCTCCAGGGCTTCCCCCATCACTCCCCAACACCAATGTCTTCCACATATTTATACTTGGCAGGATGGTACACAGAGGTATAACAACAGATGGTCATTCCTTAAATGGGCTTTATTCTATAACTGACTCGCACATAGTCGGCACGTTTGAAATAGGTTAGCATGAGTCGACTGTTTCTTAAAGACTTTGTTAGGGAGAGGAGTTTAACAAGGAAGAACAGGTGATGATTGTTGCATCTACTAATACATTCAATTAATCCATACCACAATGACTGTTATATGAATTTTATCCACTACATTGAAATCACCTGTCGTATGTACATGAATATGATTATTCATGTACAAAAAGAAAAAACTCTGGAATGTAATGGATAAATTAGAATGCCAACCTGTTCTTCTATCATTTCTGTACTATCTAACTTTATCTGAACTAAGAAGGTTTAAACTCACAGCAGGGGTCTTTAGTCAACCACTCTACACATGAATGTGCTAAATGTAACTCACCTACAGCTGTAAATGGAACAGCTGATCTGAATCCTTCATGCTACTGTCACTGTCTCAGCTATGTGTATTTGTGTAGCTATGGTTGTGTCTCTCTTATATTTAGTCCATACCTTATAAGACCATTTAGAAAAGCCTCTTTGGTACAATGTGGAGTATAAAGAACTGTGGTAGAGGAGGTTTGGGAGGCTTGTGCCCCGAATGGGCTGTTGGTCAGGCCAGGAGGCCTGGCTCTGAATGATCTGTATGCTGTTGCTCTCTGCCTGAATCTTCTTAATAAATGATCAGAAACTTCACCTGAATGGAATATTATTATTCTATTACATTTGGCGTTGTCGGCAGGATCAATATTTATATTTCATAACTAATTATGATTATGGATACTTGATCAAAAGAACCTAAGGGTGAAGGACTTTTTGGGGAGAAGATTTTCTCAAAGCAGATCCGGACCACATCCAGACGATGGAGGACAAAGAGGAGACCGCCACAGAAGCAAGCTATGCAGAATCAACTTCTGATGATCTTCAACCAACACAGTCTCACTCCGAAGAAGGCACATATTGCCTTTTGGTCAGAACCCCAGGAAGGCACTATGTGTCGTCCATGTCCGCCCTCGACGATAATATGCGCCTTCCAGGGCACCCATAGACATTAATAGAATTCTTCAAAAGGCAGCCTGCGCCTTCTTAGACGTTCCATTGATAATACATTGGACTGACACACAACGTGAGCTAAGAGACTTGGTTGAAATGCACCAGAGCACACACCACCCACAAAAACCTGACAATATTCTGAGCATTTCCATATTATTTTGGTAATTTTTCGATGAGTATTTGTTGAGAACGGGACATTTGTTTGACGTTTCCAAGCCCATGACGTCATGGCAGATTACATCCGCAGTGTCCGTCACGGGCGTCATGGCTGAACTTCGGCCTTTTTTTTTTGCACTTTTTCCATTACACTCGGTACATCTACATTAACGTTCAGATCTCAAATATAAAGTGCTTACCTAATGGCCACGGATGTTACAATTCTGTACGGGTCCTCAAAAATACCCGTATCTTTTGTATTGTTCAATAAAAAGCATTTTAATCCGATTGGTGACCATTTTCTTCATGCTTTTTACTGCGCGACCCTATTGGTTGGGAGGTGTATTGCACTCTGATACATTATAACTCTGTGAGAAAATGGCAGCCAATCGGATTAAAATGCTTTTTATTGAACAACACGGAATATACGGGTATTTTTGAGGTACCGTACATAATTGTAACGTCCGTGGCCATGGGTTAAGCACTGTATAGTTGAAATCTAAACGTTTATGTAGATGTGCGGGCAGTAAATGGAAAAAGTGCAAACATCAGGTTGAAGTTTCGTCAGGGCTACTATGAAACCGAACTTTCTTCCCACCATATAAATGCTGCTACTATCTATCTATCTATCTATCTATCTATCTATCTATCTATCTATGTGTTTAACACAGGGGTTTTCTGTTCAAGGCCAGGCAATCACCTTTTTGAATGTTGTTGATGCTGTTAATATATCCCGAATCAAATAATAATAATAATAATAATAATATTAATAATAATAATAATAATAATAATGAATAATAAATAATTGTGCTTAGATAATTTAGAATGTTAAATGCAGGGCTTTTCTGTTGAGGACCAGGCCGGCACAACCTTGAAATAGCCTAGTTACCATACATATTAAACCTATTTCTAATTAAAATATATATTATCTAACTCTTAACCGCTAATTCCTGGTGCATACTAGAATACGCCTACTACATCCGGATCGTGATGTAGACAGTTTCCGTATCCGCTAGACCGGATACAGACCACTTCTGCACTGCACACTGCACTGTTGTTGTTGTTGTTGTTGTTGTTGTATGTAACTTCTTCTCAGGGTAAGTGAAGTCTGTTCTATGTGTATGCATTTATAAGATATAAATCGTTAAATATACACCACGAAATGATAGAACCAGGCCATGGCGTCATTGTTCACATGTTAGTATATAGCAAGTTGTTTGATCTGGACAAGTTAAAGAAGACTATAAGTTTGGTTGGACCTTGCTAAGCTAACCAGCCAAAACAACGCGCCGCACTACGATGCACCAGTAAATATCGTACTTCTCCTGTACAAATGCAACATATAGGGTGCTTACCCGGTTGCCCCAAATGTTAACTAGCAGTCCGGAGTCTTTGTGCAATGTATTAGTCCATGTTTTTCAATAAAGAAGTGTTTTAATCCCGTCTGTGGCCGAACGCCATTCCCCCCCTCCTTTATTCCCCTTTACCTTGAGTGTAATTCCGGCTTTGACCTGATGCGCCCCGTCACTACCGCCATTGGGAACTTCCAACAGAATCGTCCACAGACGGGATTAAAACACTTCTTTATTGATACTTACGGTCTAATACATTGCACAAAGACTCCGGACCGCTTATTAACATTTAGGGCAACCGGGTAAGCACCATGTGTATATTTTTTGTACATTTACGGGCTTTACTGGTGAATGTCCAGCATTGTAAGTCAGCTATTTTCAACATGAATTAAAACGGAATGCAATATTGTAGGGCAGGGGTCTTCAACCTTTTCAGGCCAAGGACCCCCTTAACTGAGAGAGAGATGAAGCAGGTACCCCCTAGCTGAGAGAGCTATGAAGCAGGGACCCCCTAACTGAGAGAGAGATGAAGCAGGGACCCCCTAACTGAGAGAGAGATGAAGCAGGGACCCCCTAGCTGAGAGAGCTATGAAGCAGGGACCCCCTAACTGAGAGAGAGATGAAGCAGGGACCCCCTAACTGAGAGATAGATGAAGCAGGGACCCCCTAACTGAGAGAGCTATGAAGCAGAAGCAGGTACCCCCTAGCTGAGAGAGCTATGAAGCAGGGACCCCCTAACTGAGAGAGAGATGAAGCAGGGACCCCCTAACTGAGAGAGAGATGAAGCAGGGACCCCCTAGCTGAGAGAGCTATGAAGCAGGGACCCCATAACTGAGAGAGAGATGAAGCAGGGACCCCCTAACTGAGAGAGAGATGAAGCAGGGACCCCCTAGCTGAGAGAGCTATGAAGCAGAAGCAGGGACCCCCTAACTGAGAGAGAGATGAAGCAGGGACCCCATAACTGAGAGAGAGATGAAGCAGGGACCCCCTAACTGAGAGAGAGATGAAGCAGGGACCCCCTAACTGAGAGAGAGATGAAGCAGGGACCCCCTAGCTGAGAGAGCTATGAAGCAGGGACCCCCTAACTGAGAGAGAGATGAAGCAGGGACCCCCTAACTGAGAGATAGATGAAGCAGGGACCCCCTAACTGAGAGAGAGATGAAGCAGGGACCCCCTAACTGAGAGAGAGATGAAGCAGGGACCCCCTAACTGAGAGAGAGATGAAGCAGGGACCCCCTAACTGAGAGAGAGATGAAGCAGGGACCCCATAACTGAGAGAGAGATGAAGCAGGGACCCCCTAACAGAGAGAGAGATGAAGCAGGGATCCCATAACTGAGAGAGAGATGAAGCAGGGACCCCCTAACTGAGAGAGAGATGAAGCAGGGACCCCCACTGTATATAACATACAGTTGTGTTGCAGATTAACGCTTTTCATAGATGTTGGATTCATGTTAATGTGTATTTTCAGACATTTAACCACTTAAACCGCCAATACTTAGTCAACTTTCACTCTGTACTTGGTCTGCTCTTTTTTCCCCTCTTTGCCGAAAATAGCAGATCTACAAGCTCACAACTCCTCGCAGCGTGAGGCGCTGTGAGCTTGTATATCTGCTATTTTTGGCTAAAGTTGTCCTTAGAATAGGGATGCTAGGGTTCAAGTGGTTAATGTAAAAGACAATGATCCTATCGCACAGAGATTTGGCGGACCCCCTGTAGCAACAGGACTACCCCCCTGTAGTCCTGATAAATGGTTACTCTCTCCTGATTTTCTGTTTCTCTCTTTGAAGATTTTAATATGCAGAGGTTTGAGGACCTTCTATGGCAGTGGTTCTCAACCTGTGGGTTGTGACCCCAGGGGGCTCCCCACATTATTTTGGGGGAGTCCCCAGATGACAGTGAAGTGACAATTAAGGACTTTTAAGACCTTTTTAATACCAAAGAAAATGACAAAGAAAAAAGACCATTACTGCATTCAAAGTAATCAACAGACTATTCTATTAAAACAGGTAAAACATTGGCCAAATTGGCAAATAATGTAAGAAAAAGGCAACAATTATGAAAATAGTCGATCTACAAGTTCACAACGCATCGTAACGCGGGGCGTTGTGAGCTTGTAGATCTGCTATTTTCATAATATTTATCTGTGGAACCGAGTCAAACAAAATGTATTTAATATCTGTACGTTCTCACTGATAAATATGTTATGTGTGTCCCATTAATCTTCCTTAACCTTAACCTTAACTTCCTTAACCAAACTGTTTGTTTGTTATTCTATTTAACCAGGAATAGTTTGGTGACCACCGGAGAGACGGGTGACAGCCGGAATGTAGACGGCATCCGGGAGCAGTATGGGTTGGCGCCCCAGCCTGTGTCTTCCGTTCCGAACAAATCCACGGTGAGGCCTTTAAGGAGGGCCATTCAAGCAAGCCGCAAGGGGAGCCTGCAGTACCACCACGGGCCAAGAAACCATCACGCCAGAATGAAATGTTTGGAGTGGGGGAGTCTGGTGCAACGCTCAGGTCCTGGACCTGGTGAGGAGGAGCCCGGCCAGGAGGCCATCCACAGAGCCTAGCTAGCCCCTCCACGTGCAGAGCCTCTCTTCTCCCCCAGTGCCGGCAGAGTAGTTCCGGACAAGCGGATTGAGTGCCCTGCGATACTGGAACACTTTCTTTTGACAGACTGTTTCCCATATATTGGATTACCTCCGTTCGTGTGGATTATTTATACCCCTATTCGTTGATATACATTGTGGATTTGACCTTTAGTCAGCCATATGCATGCACTCTATTCAGGAAGGCAAAGGGCAGTGCCAGTTTCATCCCCTTTGCCATTGGGCTCCTTAATAAACCCTGATCCACCTCACCTGGTCGAACTGGACTTGCTTGCTAGACCCCCCACGCACACGCACACAGGCACCTGGATGGACTCTGTGCTAATCATTCCATGGACTTGCATACATACATGCACGCACACATGTCATACACAAACACATTCTGGGTGCTCCACCACAAGTGTGGAGAGGACATTGCTTTCTTTTAAAGTCTCTTTTAAATTTAGAATTTTATCTTTTATAGAATTGAAGTACTTTGCTAGGTGTTTTGATCTTATCTAATCTAATCATTATTAGCATACTTATAATGCCATATGATCTTCTTTATAAACCTGTATAATTATAGTCATAAGAACTAATAAATACTCATAATGCTTTATAACAATAAGCATGTCACAATATACAGCATTCTATAAGGACTTATACGGTCAAGTATAAATGCAATGTTATATGCTTGTAGCACTATAATTACAATTACATTATAAATAAGTATAAGCACTCCTAATGTAATCAGAACACTGTAGTCATATGGTCAAGTATTATGATACTTTATAATTACTGGTCACTCACTGACTTTTTTTCCTTTGACCAGGATCATAGGCTTACTATAGTTCATTGTGTATTCTTAGATACAGATGCTGAGTGATAATACTATGGAGAGTTCTTCTGCATGCACATCAGCTATTTTTGCAATGTTTTAGTTAAAAGAGAAATTAAAAAGAAAATCTATGTTCATCACAATATTTGGTCCAATGTGTTATGTATGCATGTATGTTTATCTATCTAAACTGTTTGTTCACAAATGACACGTATGTTATTTAGATTTGAACGATTAACTTTGTCCTGCAATTTGGTGAAATAAAAATTCTGCTTTTTGAATTGGATTGGAGTGATTGAATTCAACATAGTATATTATTATTAAATATATAGTATTTAGACTACAGCTCAGGGCTTGTTTCCATTAAGATCTTGTGCATTCAATTCATAGATACATACATATAAAGACAAACAATGATATAGCCTACAGTAATATGCTAAACATATCATACGAGTAGTAATAAGACAGAAAGATATGTACTGTAAACAGTTTGGAGTTTGTTTCCGGTGATGAGCTTAGACTTTCTACAGGGGCCAGTTACAATTTGCAGTCTTTTGGAAGAGGGTAAGTCCTCCACTTTGCTAATCCCATCGGTAGGTACATAAAGGGCATGACCTTTACACCATATAATAATAATAATAGTAATAATAATAAAGACAATTAAGAGAACCGTATGTCCGTGTGTGAGGAGAGTTATATAGGCGCGTTCGGGCTGAGGAGCTGATTAAGAATCCATTGTCCGATCGTGTTGGCGCCCCCTAGTGGCCAAGTTATTCAAGAAGGCCCGTAACCCTAGTTTTCATAACCACATGTTTGTGTGCGAGGAGAGTTATATAGGCGCGTTCGGGCTGAGGAGCTAATTAAGAATCCATTGTCCGATCGTGTTGGCGCCCCCTAGTGGCCAAGTTATTCAAGAAGGCCCGTAACCCTAGTTTTCAGAACCACATGTTTGTGTGTGAGGAGAGTTATATAGGCGCGTTTGGGCTGAGGAGCTAATTAAGAATCCATTGTCCGATTGTGTTGGCGCCCCCTAGTGGCCAAGTTATTTAAGAAGGCCCGTAACCCTAGTTTTCAGAACCACATGTTCGTGTGTGAGGAAAGTTATATTGGCGCGTTCGGGCTGAGGTGCAGATCCATAATCCGTTGTCCGATTGTGTTTTCGCCCCCTAGTGGCCGAGATAATAGTGAATTTTTTTTCAAAAAGAGTAAAAACAAAATCGGACACCAGATTACGCATCAGCGTGCCGCCCCGAACGCGCTCGTATAACTCTCCTTGCACACGGCCTTACCGTTCTCCTTAATTGGCTGGGGTCTAATCTCAATGTATTTCGCGCAATAACACAATATATCTCCATAACGATACGTTTTCAGAATCTGCCGTTCGGATATGTTGTACAACTCGCAGAGACGCACGCGTGGATGTCTTGTTTGTCCCGCTACGACACTTCTAACGTTTGCTTCTGACACTGTCGCAAGGTACATAGAGGCGTAAAACGTTGACCCATACTGAGAGACAAAGTCAGAAATAAAAAAATTGTCGTAGAGGGACAAACAAGATATCCACACGTGCGTCTCGGTGAGCTGAACAACATATCCGAACATTGGACTCTAAGTCCTTATTGTATTCGAGATATTAAGCGAGATAGGCTAACCAATTAGCTATCAATTAAGAGAACCGTATGTCCGTGTGTGAGGAGAGTTATACGAGCACGTTCGGGGCGGCGCGCTGATGCGTAATCTGGTGTCCGATTTTGTTTTTACTCTTTTTGAACAGTTTTTCACTATTATCTCGGCCACTAGGGGGCGAAAACACAATCGGACAACAGATTCTGGATCTGCTCCCCCCGCGGCATCCCCTGCGGTCACCCCTCCCCACGGGCAACCCCCCGCACACCCCCCCGTCGCGGAACCCCCCGGGTTCCGTCGCAAACACACACACACACACACGCATGCGCAGTTCCGTTCTGTACTGTACTGTACTGTACGTACTGTACTGTACGGTACTGTACTGTACTGTACGGACTGTACGTACTGTACGTACTGTACGTACTGTACTGTACTGTACGGTCTGTACGGTCTGTACTGTACTGTACATACTGTACTGTACTGTACTGTACTGTACTGTACTGTACTGTACTGTACTGTACTGTACGGTCTGTACTGTACTGTACTGTACTGTACTGTACTGTACTGTACTGTACTGTACTGTACGGTCTGTACGGTCTGTACTGTACTGTACTGTACATACTGTACTGTACGGTACGGTACTGTACTGTACTGTACTGTACTGTACGGTACTGTACTGTACTGTACGGACTGTACGTACTGTACTGTACTGTACTGTACGGTCTGTACGGTCTGTACTGTACTGTACATACTGTACTGTACTGTACTGTACTGTACTGTACTGTACTGTACTGTACTGTACGGTCTGTACTGTACTGTACTGTACTGTACTGTACGTACTGTACTGTACTGTACTGTACTGTACTGTACTGTACTGTACGGTCTGTACGGTCTGTACTGTACTGTACTGTACATACTGTACTGTACGGTACGGTACTGTACTGTACTGTACTGTACATACTGTACTGTACTGTACATACTGTACGGTACTGTACTGTACGGTCTGTACTGTACTGTACTGTACTGTACTGTACTGTACTGTACGTACTGTACTGTACTGTACTGTACTGTACTGTACTGTACTGTACTGTACGGTCTGTACGGTCTGTACTGTACTGTACTGTACATACTGTACTGTACGGTACGGTACTGTACTGTACTGTACTGTACATACTGTACTGTACTGTACATACTGTACGGTACTGTACTGTACTGTACTGTACATACTGTACTGTACTGTACTGTACTGTGCTGTACTGTACTGTACGTACTGTACTGTCTGTACTGTACTATACAGTACTGTACGGTCTGTACTGTACTGTACTGTACTGTACTGTGTATGCGCAGTTCCACCCTCTGTGGATGCGACGCATGCGCAACACAGGCGCGACACAGACCACGACCCAAGACGGACAGACAGAGGTTACTCAAATTTACTCAAATTATAGGAAGATTATATGGTGTAAAGGTCATGCCCTTTATGTACCTACCTACCGATGGGATTAGCAAAGTGGAGGATTTACCCTCTTCCAAAAGACTGCAAATTGTAACTGGCCCCTGTAGAAAGTCTAAGCTCATCACCGGAAACAAACTCCAAACTGTTTACAGTACATATCTTTCTGTCTTATTACTACTCGTATGATATGTTTAGCATATTACTGTAGGCTATATCATTGTTTGTCTTTATATGTATGTATCTATGAATTGAATGCACAAGATCTTAATGGAAACAAGCCCTGAGCTGTAGTCTAAATACTATATATTTAATAATAATATACTATGTTGAATTCAATCACTCCAATCCAATTCAAAAAGCAGAATTTTTATTTCACCAAATTGCAGGACAAAGTTAATCGTTCAAATCTAAATAACATACGTGTCATTTGTGAACAAACAGTTTAGATAGATAAACATACATGCATACATAACACATTGGACCAAATATTGTGATGAACATAGATTTTCTTTTTAATTTCTCTTTTAACTAAAACATTGCAAAAATAGCTGATGTGCATGCAGAAGAACTCTCCATAGTATTATCACTCAGCATCTGTATCTAAGAATACACAATGAACTATAGTAAGCCTATGATCCTGGTCAAAGGAAAAAAAGTCAGTGAGTGACCAGTAATTATAAAGTATCATAATACTTGACCATATGACTACAGTGTTCTGATTACATTAGGAGTGCTTATACTTATTTATAATGTAATTGTAATTATAGTGCTACAAGCATATAACATTGCATTTATACTTGACCGTATAAGTCCTTATAGAATGCTGTATATTGTGACATGCTTATTGTTATAAAGCATTATGAGTATTTATTAGTTCTTATGACTATAATTATACAGGTTTATAAAGAAGATCATATGGCATTATAAGTATGCTAATAATGATTAGATTAGATAAGATCAAAACACCTAGCAAAGTACTTCAATTCTATAAAAGATAAAATTCTAAATTTAAAAGAGACTTTAAAAGAAAGCAATGTCCTCTCCACACTTGTGGTGGAGCACCCAGAATGTGTTTGTGTATGACATGTGTGCGTGCATGTATGTATGCAAGTCCATGGAATGATTAGCACAGAGTCCATCCAGGTGCCTGTGTGCGTGTGCGTGGGGGGTCTAGCAAGCAAGTCCAGTTCGACCAGGTGAGGTGGATCAGGGTTTATTAAGGAGCCCAATGGCAAAGGGGATGAAACTGGCACTGCCCTTTGCCTTCCTGAATAGAGTGCATGCATATGGCTGACTAAAGGTCAAATCCACAATGTATATCAACGAATAGGGGTATAAATAATCCACACGAACGGAGGTAATCCAATATATGGGAAACAGTCTGTCAAAAGAAAGTGTTCCAGTATCGCAGGGCACTCAATCCGCTTGTCCGGAACTACTCTGCCGGCACTGGGGGAGAAGAGAGGCTCTGCACGTGGAGGGGCTAGCTAGGCTCTGTGGATGGCCTCCTGGCCGGGCTCCTCCTCACCAGGTCCAGGACCTGAGCGTTGCACCAGACTCCCCCACTCCAAACATTTCATTCTGGCGTGATGGTTTCTTGGCCCGTGGTGGTACTGCAGGCTCCCCTTGCGGCTTGCTTGAATGGCCCTCCTTAAAGGCCTCACCGTGGATTTGTTCGGAACGGAAGACACAGGCTGGGGCGCCAACCCATACTGCTCCCGGATGCCGTCTACATTCCGGCTGTCACCCGTCTCTCCGGTGGTCACCAAACTATTCCTGGTTAAATAGAATAACAAACAAACAGTTTGGTTAAGGAAGTTAAGGTTAAGGTTAAGGAAGATTAATGGGACACACATAACATATTTATCAGTGAGAACGTACAGATATTAAATACATTTTGTTTGACTCGGTTCCACAGATAAATATTATGAAAATAGCAGATCTACAAGCTCACAACGCCCCGCGTTACGATGCGTTGTGAACTTGTAGATCGACTATTTTCATAATTGTTGCCTTTTTCTTACATTATTTGCCAATTTGGCCAATGTTTTACCTGTTTTAATAGAATAGTCTGTTGATTACTTTGAATGCAGTAATGGTCTTTTTTCTTTGTCATTTTCTTTGGTATTAAAAAGGTCTTAAAAGTCCTTAATTGTCACTTCACTGTCATCTGGGGACTCCCCCAAAATAATGTGGGGAGCCCCCTGGGGTCACAACCCACAGGTTGAGAACCACTGCCATAGAAGGTCCTCAAACCTCTGCATATTAAAATCTTCAAAGAGAGAAACAGAAAATCAGGAGAGAGTAACCATTTATCAGGACTACAGGGGGGTAGTCCTGTTGCTACAGGGGGTCCGCCAAATCTCTGTGCGATAGGATCATTGTCTTTTACATTAACCACTTGAACCCTAGCATCCCTATTCTAAGGACAACTTTAGCCAAAAATAGCAGATATACAAGCTCACAGCGCCTCACGCTGCGAGGAGTTGTGAGCTTGTAGATCTGCTATTTTCGGCAAAGAGGGGAAAAAAGAGCAGACCAAGTACAGAGTGAAAGTTGACTAAGTATTGGCGGTTTAAGTGGTTAAATGTCTGAAAATACACATTAACATGAATCCAACATCTATGAAAAGCGTTAATCTGCAACACAACTGTATGTTATATACAGTGGGGGTCCCTGCTTCATCTCTCTCTCAGTTAGGGGGTCCCTGCTTCATCTCTCTCTCAGTTATGGGATCCCTGCTTCATCTCTCTCTCTGTTAGGGGGTCCCTGCTTCATCTCTCTCTCAGTTATGGGGTCCCTGCTTCATCTCTCTCTCAGTTAGGGGGTCCCTGCTTCATCTCTCTCTCAGTTAGGGGGTCCCTGCTTCATCTCTCTCTCAGTTAGGGGGTCCCTGCTTCATCTCTCTCTCAGTTAGGGGGTCCCTGCTTCATCTATCTCTCAGTTAGGGGGTCCCTGCTTCATCTCTCTCTCAGTTAGGGGGTCCCTGCTTCATAGCTCTCTCAGCTAGGGGGTCCCTGCTTCATCTCTCTCTCAGTTAGGGGGTCCCTGCTTCATCTCTCTCTCAGTTAGGGGGTCCCTGCTTCATCTCTCTCTCAGTTATGGGGTCCCTGCTTCATCTCTCTCTCAGTTAGGGGGTCCCTGCTTCTGCTTCATAGCTCTCTCAGCTAGGGGGTCCCTGCTTCATCTCTCTCTCAGTTAGGGGGTCCCTGCTTCATCTCTCTCTCAGTTATGGGGTCCCTGCTTCATAGCTCTCTCAGCTAGGGGGTCCCTGCTTCATCTCTCTCTCAGTTAGGGGGTCCCTGCTTCATCTCTCTCTCAGTTAGGGGGTCCCTGCTTCATAGCTCTCTCAGCTAGGGGGTACCTGCTTCTGCTTCATAGCTCTCTCAGTTAGGGGGTCCCTGCTTCATCTATCTCTCAGTTAGGGGGTCCCTGCTTCATCTCTCTCTCAGTTAGGGGGTCCCTGCTTCATAGCTCTCTCAGCTAGGGGGTCCCTGCTTCATCTCTCTCTCAGTTAGGGGGTCCCTGCTTCATCTCTCTCTCAGTTAGGGGGTCCCTGCTTCATAGCTCTCTCAGCTAGGGGGTACCTGCTTCATCTCTCTCTCAGTTAAGGGGGTCCTTGGCCTGAAAAGGTTGAAGACCCCTGCCCTACAATATTGCATTCCGTTTTAATTCATGTTGAAAATAGCTGACTTACAATGCTGGACATTCACCAGTAAAGCCCGTAAATGTACAAAAAATATACACATGGTGCTTACCCGGTTGCCCTAAATGTTAATAAGCGGTCCGGAGTCTTTGTGCAATGTATTAGACCGTAAGTATCAATAAAGAAGTGTTTTAATCCCGTCTGTGGACGATTCTGTTGGAAGTTCCCAATGGCGGTAGTGACGGGGCGCATCAGGTCAAAGCCGGAATTACACTCAAGGTAAAGGGGAATAAAGGAGGGGGGGAATGGCGTTCGGCCACAGACGGGATTAAAACACTTCTTTATTGAAAAACATGGACTAATACATTGCACAAAGACTCCGGACTGCTAGTTAACATTTGGGGCAACCGGGTAAGCACCCTATATGTTGCATTTGTACAGGAGAAGTACGATATTTACTGGTGCATCGTAGTGCGGCGCGTTGTTTTGGCTGGTTAGCTTAGCAAGGTCCAACCAAACTTATAGTCTTCTTTAACTTGTCCAGATCAAACAACTTGCTATATACTAACATGTGAACAATGACGCCATGGCCTGGTTCTATCATTTCGTGGTGTATATTTAACGATTTATATCTTATAAATGCATACACATAGAACAGACTTCACTTACCCTGAGAAGAAGTTACATACAACAACAACAACAACAACAACAACAGTGCAGTGTGCAGTGCAGAAGTGGTCTGTATCCGGTCTAGCGGATACGGAAACTGTCTACATCACGATCCGGATGTAGTAGGCGTATTCTAGTATGCACCAGGAATTAGCGGTTAAGAGTTAGATAATATATATTTTAATTAGAAATAGGTTTAATATGTATGGTAACTAGGCTATTTCAAGGTTGTGCCGGCCTGGTCCTCAACAGAAAAGCCCTGCATTTAACATTCTAAATTATCTAAGCACAATTATTTATTATTCATTATTATTATTATTATTATTATTAATATTATTATTATTATTATTATTATTTGATTCGGGATATATTAACAGCATCAACAACATTCAAAAAGGTGATTGCCTGGCCTTGAACAGAAAACCCCTGTGTTAAACACATAGATAGATAGATAGATAGATAGATAGATAGATAGATAGATAGTAGCAGCATTTATATGGTGGGAAGAAAGTTCGGTTTCATAGTAGCCCTGACGAAACTTCAACCTGATGTTTGCACTTTTTCCATTTACTGCCCGCACATCTACATAAACGTTTAGATTTCAACTATACAGTGCTTAACCCATGGCCACGGACGTTACAATTATGTACGGTACCTCAAAAATACCCGTATATTCCGTGTTGTTCAATAAAAAGCATTTTAATCCGATTGGCTGCCATTTTCTCACAGAGTTATAATGTATCAGAGTGCAATACACCTCCCAACCAATAGGGTCGCGCAGTAAAAAGCATGAAGAAAATGGTCACCAATCGGATTAAAATGCTTTTTATTGAACAATACAAAAGATACGGGTATTTTTGAGGACCCGTACAGAATTGTAACATCCGTGGCCATTAGGTAAGCACTTTATATTTGAGATCTGAACGTTAATGTAGATGTACCGAGTGTAATGGAAAAAGTGCAAAAAAAAAAGGCCGAAGTTCAGCCATGACGCCCGTGACGGACACTGCGGATGTAATCTGCCATGACGTCATGGGCTTGGAAACGTCAAACAAATGTCCCGTTCTCAACAAATACTCATCGAAAAATTACCAAAATAATATGGAAATGCTCAGAATATTGTCAGGTTTTTGTGGGTGGTGTGTGCTCTGGTGCATTTCAACCAAGTCTCTTAGCTCACGTTGTGTGTCAGTCCAATGTATTATCAATGGAACGTCTAAGAAGGCGCAGGCTGCCTTTTGAAGAATTCTATTAATGTCTATGGGTGCCCTGGAAGGCGCATATTATCGTCGAGGGCGGACATGGACGACACATAGTGCCTTCCTGGGGTTCTGACCAAAAGGCAATATGTGCCTTCTTCGGAGTGAGACTGTGTTGCTTCAACAAGGTCTACACGATTGGAACCTTGCAGACCGATCTATTCTGTCTGTGATGACAACAAGGAAACCACAAGCTTCAAGCCACAGAGGGAAGGAGCAGAGCATGCGTTTTCCACAGAGCATGCATGGTCACCAGCCATGAGAGCAGCACCAACAATGTCACCATGCAGCAGCAGAGGTGACGAAATCGACACCATACAAACAACAAGAGACTTTGCCACAGCAGGAGGACAAGGCACAGAGAGCCACAGAGAGCATTTGAGAGCCACTGAACTGGGACCCACCAGCCCAATGGAGATCACTGCCACAGAGAGACATGCTGCACGTGAGAGGCACTACTGGAACCACTAGCAAAGTGGAGATCGCTGTCAGAGACATAACCAAATGGACCCGTATGCCAAGTGAGGATGGAGGAAAGAGCCATGAAGACTGGCAAACTATATTTGATAACTAATGTGAACATATTTGTTCTTACTGCCTAATCTCTGGCATGTCAACGTCTAGAAGGGTGAGATTTGTATTCCATGTAGCGAAAATGCCCGAGTGATGAAAATTCCATTTGGTAACAAATTCCACGTGATGATAATGGAGCCCTCAGTCTTGAGAAACAGAGATTTAACATACAAACAGATTTGACATTAGTGAGAGGCTTTCGAACCTAAAACAACCAGGTCTATTATTCTGTAATATGTTTCATGTGATATGTTTGATATCTATCTGAATTAATTAATATAGGAATTTTAGATAAAAGCTGATATCTAAAAAAAAAAATAGTCAACTGGGCATTGGCCATAAATGTGGAAATATTTGTTTTGACTGCATAGTCTCTGGCCTTTTAACGTTTAGAAGGGAGAGAAGTGTTTAGACACGCGTATCGCCCCAATTAGCCAGCGTGCTAAGGGCCCTTTGCCTTGAAAAACAGAGATTTAACGTCCAACCAGATAAAAGATTTCACATATACTAAATTCTAGAAAATGAGAGAGAGAGAGAGCTCTCAAACCCAAACAAGTAGATCTACTTTGGATATTATTATTAGGTTAATGGCAGAGTCAGTGATGCCTTCTGTGTCAGGCAATTATGCATCAGTTATAAGTCGCACGTCCTGCCTCCTGATATTTTTGTCTGATTGATCATACAGTAAATGGTTGAGTAAATATATAGCTATATCAACATGTAGGTAGGAAAATGTCTATTGATTTGGCATTCTATGTCGTATGTACATGAATATGCTTATTCATGTACAAAAACAAAAAACTCTGGACTGTAATGGCTATTTCAGAATGCCAACCTGTTCTAAATCAATCTATGTATCTATCTATATTTTGGCCCTAGAATAGTAGAAACACAGCAGGGTTCTTTTCACAGCTTCTGTTCCTGTCATTCAACAATTGATACAAAGGTCTATTTCCACATTATGCTCTGTGTCAGCATGTAATTTGTCCTGTGATACTATACATGGTCATTGCTAATTTAACCAGTCAGCTCTATGGTACTGTTACTTAGTATAGCCTGTTTAGATTTATATACATTTAGGGGAGAGATCTTGGTGTATAAGAGGTGTCGCATATGACACTTGAGGAAGCTTCTGCCCTACGGGGCCCAAGCTCTGGCCAGGAGGCCAGAGCTCTGTCTGATCTGTATGCTGTTTGCTCTGCTGACATCTTCCTAATAAATGATCTAAAACTTCACCTGAATGGAATATTATTATTAATATTGCTATTACAGTCCCCAGTTCAAATATGGTTATTTTGGGGGGTCATGAACGTAGCGTTTGCATGGGAGGCGTTGTGAGCTTGTAGATCTGCTATTTTCAAATAGCTGATGTATATGTTAGAGTGCTCATGTGGCCCATAGTCGCTTGACTCGCTTCTTTTGGGCTGGTTTTCCTAGACCTGGTTGCTTGTTAGTTGTTTTTCCTCACAACACTGGCACTGATGATAACTAGACGGCAGCCGTCATAGAATCAAAATGACCCCGCTGGGAGTGGTGGTGGCGTTTGTGGTAGAGTGACCATGGGTTTGTATGAAGAGAGATAGCGCATTTGCGGTAGAGTGAGCATCGGTTTATATGAAGAGAGAGAGCACATTTGCGGTAGAGTGAGCATGGGGTTGTATAGAGAGAGATAGCGCATATGCGGTAGAGTGAGCATCGGTTTATATGAAGAGAGAGAGCACATTTGCGGTAGAGTGACCATGGGTTTGTATGAAGAGAGATAGCGCATTTGCGGTAGAGTGAGCATCGGTTTATATGAAGAGAGAGAGCACATTTGCGGTAGAGTGAGCATGGGGTTGTATAGAGAGAGAGAGAGGCATTTGCGGTAGAGTGAGCATCGGTTTATATGAAGAGAGAGAGCACATTTGCGGTAGAGTGAGCATGGGGTTGTATAGAGAGAGATAGCGCATATGCGGTAGAGTGAGCATCGGTTTATATGAAGAGAGAGAGCACATTTGCGGTAGAGTGACCATGGGTTTGTATAAAGAAAGAGCGCATTTCACACACAGATCATTCATATATTACCAAGATTTAATGAGAAATAAGGCTTCTTTAGAAAAATGACTGACGGGCTGGGCTGGGTCTAATTTGTCAATTATTAGTCGAGCCGGGCTGAAATATTTAGGGGATATGAAAGCTCTAGTTAGTAGTTTGAAGTGCTCATGTGGCCTTAGAGTTGCTTCTTTTTGAAGTGCTCATGTGGCCTTAGAGTTGCTTCTTTTTGTTTTCATAGACCTGCGGACTGCGGTTGCTTATTTCTCTCCAAGGCTGGCAACACGGCTCATGGTCCAACGCACAAAGCCATTGTAGTGTCTGTGTGCACTTGACGGGTGATTTTATAAACCAGCGGGTGCTTCTAGAATCCACTATCCCCCGTCCCCAAGCCGTACCCATGTGTGTCTGTAGAATTGCAATGTGGGGGATATAGCAACAACACGCCCACGGGCACACCTCCACGCGCAAATAACGGCGTCGGCATAATGGTGACGGGTAGAGCAGGTGCTAGAATAACCTATTGGGGCGGCGCAGGTCCATTATCCCGATTTAACGGGGAATTTTTGGCCTGAGAATGGGGCCCTTCATGTCATGTCAAGCATCCTTAAATTGAAACAATTTGGACCCCATCTGAAAATATTTTGTGCCAGGGACCCCATACAAGATTTATGTTGTTAAAATGTTTAAAGATTTAATTGAATAGCAGAACTACAAGCTCGACTATTTTCAAATAGTCTATGTATTAAACTATATTTACAATTATTTCTGAGTGTCATGGCAGTTTGACTGTGCTGTCTGTTCTGACTCTTCTATTTCTATGTTCTATTAGGTTGGAGCTGCTTTCCACAAGTGGGGAGGTGTGTCCTGGCAGTTACCTGGCTGTTCTCTATCCGGCAATCACCTGGCTGGCTACAAATACCTAGCTGTGGCAGCATGCTGTGCTCTGTGATAATCATTTCTTCAGCTAGTGCACACGTCTGTGCTCTCAGTACTAGGTTAGTCGAATTACTCCGGATCTGCAGATCTTTGGTTTGAGAACCTGTTCCTTTTGTGGCTTTCGCTAATACTTGGTCTCTTCCCTCAGCCAGCCTGACTGCCTCCCCCACACAGCTCCAACCTTTGAAGACAGGGCCTGAAGTCTGACTACCAGGAGGACATTGGTATTATTTCCAGCTTGAGAAGCTTTGGACCTCAGTTAATTTTTGGACTTGTTTTAGTTTTACCTTTGATGCCTCCTGAGGCTTGAATGTTTTTGAAGCCTGTTCTTTTGACTTTATTAAATTCCACTTTAAGTGGCATTCTACGTTTCCTTGGTCTTTGTCTGCATCTGGGTTCACTGTCTGCCTTGACATTGAGATCCCCAAAAATGTATTCGTATACCGGAGGTGTTGGAGAGAGATTGCCAAAATGTTCGAGCCAGCATATAAGTGTAATAACAACAATAAATATAGCTGCAAGCAGCGATAATACGGGGCCAGTGAATGGAGAGAGAGAGAAACGGAATAGATTGAAGAGAGAGAGAGAGACATGGAAACGGAATAGATTGAAGAGAAAGAGACATGGAAACGGAATAGATTGAAGAGAGATAGACATGGAAACGGAATAGATTGAAGAGAGAGAGCGAGAGAGCCATGGAAACGGAATAGATTGAAGAGAGACATGGAAACGGAATAGATTGAACAGAGAGAGACATGGAAACGGAATAGATTGAAGAGAGAGAGACAAGGAAACATAGATTGAAGAGAGAGACAGATGGAAGCAGACTGGATTGATTGGACATCTCAACCTATTGCCATTAACAGGAATCGAACTCTCAACCTTCCGATTGACAGGCTGCAACACTACCTATAGTGCTATAGCTTTGTCCAGGCTGAGGTTGTCTGTTGAAGATAAAAGTGAACCAGTGAAAGCAGCCAATCTACAAGCTCAGAAACACGTTGCTATCTGAAAAGTTGTGAGATTGTAGATCGGCTATTTTCACAATGAAGTTTGTCATACATTGTAAAAACATACTCTCTCCAAGAAGCATTTCATGTTACCTTTAACAGTTGCACATGCATTAATCGATACAGTCATGTTTTGTGCGATACAATTGAAAAGTATCCAGCAAGAGGTGATGCTTGAACCGGCGACCCTGCGATCCAGAGGCTGATGCTGAAGCGAGACGCCATTGGACCAACAGACCAGAACCAGTGAAAAAAGAATTCACACTAGCACTAACAATTTCACACTAACACTAACACTAAGATCACTCGTTCACAAACCATTTACCAATAGAGAAATTGTATGTCTCCTCAAAACCGAAACCAGTGAAAGCAGCCGATCTACAAGCTCACAAAACGTTGCTATCTGAAAAGTTGTGAGATTGTAGATCGGCTATTTTCACAATGAAGTACGTCATACATTGAAAAAACATACTCTCAAATAAGCATTTCATGTTATCTTTACCGTTTACACATGTATTCATTGATACAGTCATGTTTTTTGCAATTCGACTTAAATGAGTGTGCATCAAGTGAGGCTTGAACCAGCAACCTTGCGGTCATGAGGCACTTGCTTAAGGGAGAAGCCATTGGACCAACAGACAAGACATGTGAAAAAAGAGATCACACAGATGATACAGTTTCACGCAAATAGCTGAAAAATCCTGGGTTTAAGTGTTTTTCAAACTGCTCAAAATTGCGGACAATCTAAGGGCGGAGCTTACTGGTCAACGTGATACATGTGTTCCTCATGAGTCAAGGCACATGTGTAAGCAGGTTTAATGGCTGTCGGCCAAACGAGGCATGACTTTTGCCTGTTTAAAGTTTGCATTTTCAAAAAATTGCTATAGCGCCCCCCTTTGACCAATTGGAGTAAGATTGGTTTCAGTGATATTTGGAATGACCCTCAACATTACCGCAAAGTTTCAAAGAAATGTGAGTCTGCATGTATGTGTTAGGGGCAGATGAATAATTGTCATAAAACTGCAATATTCATTGGCTCATTAAAGCTTCATTTTTTCACTTATGGAAAATCTTTTGCATCAGTTTGTCGGCATAGGTCCAAAGTTCATGTGTAAAACGTTTCGTGCAGATTACTCAAAAATCCCAGGAGGAGATAGGTTTTAACTGTTTTTCATATAATTCAAAATGGTGGGAGATGTAAAGGTCAGAGGTCAAAAGTCAGAGGGTGAAAGTTGTTCAGCACGAAGAGACGCATATGTGTATCCAAGTTTCATGGCTGTAGGTCAAACAAGGCATGAGTTGTACCTGTTCAAAGTTGGCATTTTGCTATAGCGCCACCTTTTGACGAAAGATTGTGAGAATTATTTCTTGATAGTTTTTCATGACCATCTACCATATGGCCAAGTTTCGTAAAAAGCGTATGCACGGTTCAGCCAGAACTGCGAAAAGTGGCAGAAGAAAAAAGAGGGGAACATTAATACAGGTCCAGAGCTGAGCTCTGGCCCCTTAATAATAATATATTTTATTTATATTGCACTTTACATTTGAAGCAAATTTCAAAGAGCTACTGTACAGAATAAAAAACATAATTCTACAGATCACACTATGACATACAATGTAGGCCTATTATACTATTTGTCACTATTCGCCCCATGTGGGCCAAACATGTGCAGAAATAAGTTATTCCAACGAAAGAGTAATTATTGGAATAAATATGGGTTAAGAAGGGATAATATTTTTCTGTTGAATGGATTATCAAAAGTTTTAAGCCACCGCCCTCAAACCGATTGAATTAATTATGACCAGAGCAGATAAGACTAGTCTCTTCCAGTTGAGGCGTTTAGGCAACATGAGACATTTAATTCTCATTGTGCTATCATTGTGATTTATATACTGTCCAATGTCCATGCTGTGTAGAGTATGTAGACAGAGAGATGAGACGAATTTGCAGCCAAAATATCATCAAAACTTTCATTTACAATTTCCAATGCAGCCTCCATAATTCTCCACTGGGAGAGAGGAAGAAAAAAAGTCATAGAGAAAATAAAACACTCACTAAAATGACAGTTGATCATATTAACTTAACGTGTTAAATAAATATAATAATATATTGTTAATTTGTCCCGGAATTATTACTTAACAAATTTCGTACAAGGTCGATTCACACAGGATTAAAATCAGACGTTCTACTTAATTATTACAAATGACCAGAGGCTTTACTCACTTTGTCCAGTATGTGTGTCTTACATTGGTCTTTGCTGTTGTTGCAGAATAGATGAGTTGATGTCTGCTCTAGTCTAGACTGAACACTGTCAAACCAACCACGTTTTTAGATGCACTTGTGAATGCCATGTATGGATGTATACCCACCTATATATATATATATATATATATATATATATATATATATATATATATATATACACACACACACACACACACACACACACACACACACACACACACACACACACACCGTACCCGTACACACAAACACACACAGTGCATGTACACACAAACACACACAGTGCATGTACACACAAACACACACAGTGCAGGATGAACAACAGAGTCTTTACCTCAAATTGTACGTGTGAAATTGAGGTGTTACATTCTGGGCGGGGAAAGTGAATGGAAAGTTTTCTGTTTTTCTCTCATCAAAAGATGTTCCCTCCATCAACTCACCAATAAAGTGATTGTCATTTGGAAACAGATTAAAGAGTAAAACTGTTTTATTTAGTTGTATTCATAATAGTGGTGACATGTGGTATTGTAGATCAGTGGTTCCCAAACTTGTGTCTTGGAGCCCCCCTCTTCGTACATCTGACAAAACTGAGACCCCCACACACGCACGCACGCACACGCACACGCACACGCACACGTTAACCCCTTAAGCCCTATATACTATTCATACAACGAAAATAACTGATCACATTGCGATGCGTAGGGAGCTATTTTAGCCATTTCTGAACATTTCTGAAAAATCTTTGAAAATGTATATTATACAATATAATGTCCCAAAAATGTTAAAATATGATAACATTTTGGACTGCCTCCAAACAGACAGGGCCTCATGCCCCCCTGTGATCTTTGATGTCCTCGCAACCAGCTTTACCATAATGACTGAACATCAGTTTGTGGTCAATAGAGCCTTGTCTGCTCTTTTCTCACCACAGGAAACAAAAGTAGGCTATGTAAAAAACACCACCCACACACACTGTGTCCTATTTGCTACACTAAATGCAGCTGTGCTGTTTGTATCGTTAAATAATATTTAACGAATGCTAATGACATATGTCATTAGCATTTTCTATTTGGTAAAAGTACTTGACATTGTAATGTAAAACATTGGTACGGCAATTGTACAATTGTGTCTGAAATGGATTAGGTGAACATTTGCTTATTAAAAGCCAGATTGATTTTGGCACATGCACGTGCACACAAAAGAAATGACTCACTATTACAGCACACACACGCACACGCACACGCACGCACGCACGCACGCACGCACACACGCATGCACACAAATCATGATGACATATAAGAGGCAGACAGATATACACACTACTATACAGAATGTCATACAATCAGCTTTCAGGTTACTGGTATGAAGAGAGAAAAAAAAAATATATATATACAAAAGAGGAAAATGAAGGAGGGGGGAGGTAGGGGGGGGTAGGTTAAGACTTAGACAGGGGCCATTTTTGAATTGCAGCCTCCTGAAGGTGTATCTTTAGGGCAGTTTTGAAAGTGAGTAGGGTTTTACCCTCCTTTACTCCTTTTGGTAGGGCATTCCACATTTTTGATGAATAGCATGAGAACGAGTTCATTCCCTTAGGGCGCTTTCACACTATGGTCCCGGGTGCGTACTCCAGACCGCTTGGCAGGTGTCGCGCTAGTGTGAATGTTGCGTATCGTTCCCCGAAACGGATAACCGTATCGTACCCGAAACCACCTCGGGAGGCAGTCTCGGATCCGGATCATGCGTATTTGGGTACGGTACGCTGCAATGTGAAAGCAAGCGTACCGTTAGACGGAAGTGGCCCGCTATTTGTAATAGGTGACGGTATATAAACTCGACAAAAACAGTCAACAAAAACACGTCGCAGATCAATCCACAAGGGTTCAACCATGGCCGGATCCCACAGTTAATTACTGACCGCCGCTCCCTCCCGCAAGAAAAAATTTAATCCCATTCTGTCCCGCGTCATCCCACGGGTTCATTTAACATTTACTCCCGCCGCATCCCGCGGGTTAATTTCATCATTAAATTATAAAATGAACCTGCGGGATGATGAAAGATTTAGTACTGCATCATCCCGCGGGTTAATTTTATCATTAAATGACCAAATGAACCCGCGGGATGATGCGCTAAAACCCGCAATATTTATATATAAAACTTTTTTTTTTATTATATAAAACATTACATACAGAAAAAGAATGAGAGCGCGAGAGATAGAAAGAGAGGCCGTGTCACGGCCATATAAGGACAGCAACAATATATATATATATATATATATATATATATATATATATATATATATATATATATATATATAGTATATCTTGTGGATATCTTGTGGAGTTTCAGCTACTATGCATCCCAGAAATATATAGCTTATAAGGCTTTGTAATTTGAAATTTGTAAGTAAATATGGTAACTCATTTAGATGTAGGCCTACATAGGTTTATGGTTTAGGACTATAGCCGTTTCACTCATGATGCAATTTCTCTTTTATAACAGATACATGCATGTGCCAGATAATCCCCACACCAAGAGAGTAAAAAAAGAAAAGACGTTGGATTGATGTACTTTATTTAGACATGAGACATGAGAAACAGTACATGGAAGTACAATTCACAATACAAGGTTTCAGTCATTCAGTCCGACTTCACTGTATAGGCTACTATAGTTGTCTTTTCATAAATGATATATTTTTGTACTTAAGCTGTCGTGAAAGTTTATAATATTTAGAGAAATTTAAAGTTTCAAATACAAAAGTAGTAGTAGTTGTGAAGGTTAGCAAACTGGACATTTAGACTGAATGTTTCCTGTATCCTCATCTTGCGCTAATGCACACAAGCGTTTCACCAGGTTTTATTTGTGTTGTTTCTCATAAGCGTACATCCGTTGTCCGTCAACAACACAGCAGTCTGTGCCTTGACTTCTGTGCGCTCACTGTGCTGAGCTGAGCGCTCAGTGCGTTGACTCACTCCCCAGCCGCAACCCTATATTTATGCGCGACCAGCACAAACATTGTCGCATAGTTGATGACGTCTGTGTCCACTGGGCCAACCACTATGTGCATGCCGCCACCTATAGGATCGGGGGTATATATGCAAGTGTACTCTGGTGCGCTAGGATCTTGGCCAATGTGAATGCCTGCCAGCATTCGTACTTGGATTCGGTTCGAATGCAAATGGACCCAGTGTGAAGCCGTTGAGCCAAATCTGGGTTGAACATGATTTGTGGAGCTTCCTCTGGTGTTATGATCATGGACTTCATTAACATTTTGGAAGTATTTTGACAAATACAGGGGGATCCCAATGTTGTGGTGTATCTTGAAGACCAGGCCCATAGCAAGTTGCTGTACTCTGTCCTCAACCCTAAGCCATCCAATCCTAGCAAAATGAGCAGGGGTTAGATGGGTTTTGTGATTGAGGCCAAGAAGTAGCCTTACAAGTTTGTTTTGGGATGTTTGGAGCCTTGTTTTTAAGGCCTTGGAGGTGTTGTGATACCATGAAGTGCATGCATAATCATAATGACCTTGAATGAGGGCCCCTGCAAGAATCTTCAGAGTATTCTTGCTGACTAGACGATCAATCCTCCACAAATAGCGTGTTGTTTGGTTGACATTTTTGATCACTTTTTCAGCGTTTTTGTTACCAGAGAGGTTTGCCTCCAAGATGGAGCCCAGGTAGGTAATTTCATCCTTTCTTTTGATGACATCATCACCCACTTTGATCGTGAAACTCTCTGCCTTGCTAAGGTTAGGACTGGACCCAAAGAGGATGGATTCAGTTTTACCCAGGTGTAATGAAAGTTTGTTGTCAGAGAGCCAGATGCAGATCTTGTTGAGTTCGGAGCTGAGAGTTTTCTCAACCTGCAGCCTGTCCCTGTCCGAGACTAGCAGGGCAGAGTCATCTGCGAACAGGAACAGTTTGCAGTCGCAGGCTGATGACATATCATTCACATATATCAGGAACAGTAAAGGTCCTAGTATACTTCCTTGTGGGACACCACAAGTCACAGGGAGGGGGGGGGGGACTGGGTGCCGTTTACTTCCACCACTTGCTCCCTCCCTTCCAGGTAGGATCTCATCCAGTTCACTGACTTATCATCAAAACCTATTGCTTTGAGCTTATTGATCATAATTGGGTGATTAACGGTGTCAAAGGCCTTCTGGAGGTCCAGCATGACCATGCCGCAATATTTGCCCTTGTCGACATCTTGTTTGATAGAGTCGTTCAAATAGAGAAGGCATGTGTCAGTGGAGTGGTTTGTTCTGAAACCAGATTGGAATTTGTAGATTAGATTTTTCTCGGCAAGATACTTATCGGCCTGTTCATAGACTATTTTTTCCATGACTTTCGAGATGGAGCTAAGAATAGAAATAGGGCGGTAGTTGCCAGGGTCTAATTTGTTTCCTTTTTTGTACAGAGGGGTCACCCTTGCTTTTTTGAAATCGTTAGGGACCCGTCCCTGTATGATGGAGAGGTTTATTATGTGGGTAATGATTGGAGCAATGGAGGCGGCTGAGTCTTTTAGAAATTTGGCGGGGATATTGTCGAGGCCTGTGGCTTTGTGTTGATGAAGAGCACTCCATTTTTTAAACACCTCTTCTGTTTTCACAGGGGAGAGTTTAAAATCATCTTTGCGTACACCCTGTTTTTCGTAAAATGAGTCAACATACTCTTCACCATAGCACCCAGAGTGAGGGGGTAGTTTTTCAACCAAATCTGAGGTTATGGTCGTGAAGAATATGTTGAGGATTTTACTCACTTCATGTTTGGATGTGATGAGAGTGGCTTATGTTTGTAAACCTGTTTTTTAATTTCTTGCTGCAGCCTAGTAGGTTGTTGAATAGCTTCCAAAGCTCTCGTGGTTTGCTTTGATTTTCCTCAATTTTGTCATCGAGGAAGCTTTTTTCTGCTAATAGGAGCATGCCATTGACCTTGTTTCTTAGCTTGTTTCTTTCTTTTTCAAGTTTAGCTACGTGGGATTCGAGACCTTTGTTAAAACACTTGGCGAGTTTGATCCTACCTTTATGAAGCTCAGAACACCTTTTGTTTCTGACTTTCATGGCAGTAAGGATTTCATCCATGGTACCGAGCGGGTTATGACCCTGATGGTTTTCATGGGAGCCACACTGTCCAAAATTTGAATGAATTTGGTTTATTAACAAACCACTTTAACAGTAATGGTGTTTTTTGTCACATGCACAACAATACAGCTGTGACAACACTACAGGCAGTGACATTCTTATTGTACTTGACCACTTAAACCCTATACTTTGTTGACAAGGATTTCATAGGGCTCTATACTTGGCCTTCTTTTCCCTCTACACCAAATCTCTTAGCTGAAAATGTGACGCAATGCGAGTTTGTAGATCTGCTGTTTTAGCCCACTCTTCACCTATCATGGCATGCTCAGAAAAGGGACTGTAGGGTTCAATTGGCCAACAGTGTGACAACATAAAAATATATATGATACGGTGATCAAAAATCCATATTAAATACAAAACAGCAAGTAGTATGTATAGCATAATAGAATAGAATAATCAAGTGAAATGTTATTAAATGTCATATAGAAAAAACGTTAAACATGGAATTCTCATGGTTGTGGTAACGATTCAAAGTCAGGTTGTCAGACACAGCCAGGAGGATCAAAACGTCACATTAATAGTCTAGCTTTTTACTAAATACTTCTATTTTTTTTACCAACTGCATTTTCTCGTTTAAGTGTGTATTTTAAGATTCTGCCAGGTAACAGGGGGAAATAATGTCCCATGGGGTTCATTTTAAACTTCCTAAAATTCCTACCCAAACCCCAAAATGGAAACAATAGCAAATAGCAAAACTTTAGAAGTATACAACATACAGAGACAAATTAACACATTTTTCCATACAATTTGGACTCAAGGAATTCATGAAAATGCATTAAGAAACAAGCACATCTTGACTCTAGTTCAGGGCAAAAATAGGAGAAAAAAATGAGACGAAATTGTTCAGATTGATCAATATTTGTCTTTTCACTAAATACTTGGATTGTTTTGTTGTTTGGTTATTATGTTCATTTGCTGTTTAATCCTCTCCAGGGCGCTCTGACAAAAGCATTGGATGCAGAGACACTGAAGAGCAATGCTTGGGCGCTGGGAAGAGAAGTGCATGACAGAAAGGCTAATAACCCTAATAAGCCTTATTTGCCTTAACACACTATATACTATATACTACTATATAACTCAAATAAAAAATGTAAAACACCGTAAATATTTTATTTAATTTAGAAATAGTTATGTTTTTCTCAATATATTTTACTCAATAGGGGCCGCACCCGTCTCAAGTTGATGGAATTTATGGAATGCTTGAGCTAATAAAAAACAACTTAATACTTCCTGAGGTTAATATGAGCATCAAAGCAATATTTTAAATATATTTTATTAGCATATGCATTCCATACATTCCATAGGGATGGACCACACATGGACAAATGACATCATCGACTTGTGACGGTAGCGGTCCCTATTGAGTGAAAGATGAACTATTTCTAAAATAAATAACATATTTAATGTGTTTTAAATTTTAAATTTTAGTTATAGAGGGCAATTATAATATATTAAGGCGTATAAGGCTTATTAGCCAGGGATCCTTTTAAAGGAAAATGGATAACAACACAATGAGATTATGTATGTATTTGTTTGTACTTCTGTACAATAAAATGTTTGAGTTTTTCTCAGTTCCATTACTAATTATTACTGTTTAACTTCACTAAGCAGAACACTAACATACAGTTTTATCAGTGATATTAAAGCTGCAATCTGGAACTTGTTTTTTTTATGAATAAAGGTTATTTGAACCACTCTCCCTACTCTTCCATTGAGAAATGTAGACCCTGATGTAAGGTTGAACACCTACTGGTGGACAAGTAATAACTGCAGAAGCTCATAAGCACAATATCTCCCCTGGCCAATCAGGGACTGGCTCTTGATGAGCGGTAGAAATGAGGACTCTCACAGGGAGGAGCTGGGTTTGAATCCCAGGTAGGACATATGAGTTACAGATTGCAGCTTTAAGATTTGTATGTCTTCTCACAGATCCAGGTGTTTGTCTGTGAACATTGCATATTTCTCCACGTTCCATCTGCAGGCCAATAGTAAGCACAACGCATGTCCACTTGGTCAACAGGATATCCAGCACCCCAGTACCTGCAGAATAAACATTTTAATCACGTCCACTCAGTTAATCACATGTACAGTGACTTCGATAGAATTACTTTAGAAAAACGTGTAAAATGTCTCACGCTCTTATCAATGATGATCCATCCTCCCATGTCCATGTCTTAGTCCTTTTCAGTCCAATCCAGGTGTGTGATGCTCCCTTCCAACACTTCAGTCCACTGAAGAAATCCTGTTGATTTTTACATTGTTTTATTGCTTTCATATAAAGTGAAAGCCCCCCCCACTCTCTCTCTCTCACACACACACACACACACACACACACACACACACACACACACACACACACACACACACACACACACACACACACACACACACACACACACACACACACACACACACACACACACACACACACACACACACACATACACACACACAAATACACACACACCACACCCCCCCACACACACACACACACACACACACACACACACACACACACACACACACACACACACACACACACACACACACACACACACACACACACACACACACACAAATACACACACACCACACCCCCCCCCCCACACACACACACACACACACACACACACACACACACACACACACACACACACACACACACACACACACACACACACACACACACACACACACACACACACACACACACACAAACCTGTTTATCTTGACTGTTAATGACCACCAGACGTGCTCCCATCTTCTGACATTGTCGTCTACTTTCCTCCCAGGTTTTCTCTTCAGTAGAGATGTAATAAAAGACGTCTCCAAACTTCTGCCATCCACTGGAACACGACTTGTCTAAACATAAAAAATAAACCGATCATCAGTTCTAACACATTGATGATATGATAACAGTCAAATACTAAACCTGAGTAAGAAATGAGCTGAGTAATGTTAGAAGAATGATATGGTTTTAGGTTTACAACTCAAAATATTTTGATATGATAAACCAGCCATGATAAATGTTTACTCAAATCCTTTTTTAAGACTACATGCCTGACAATGATGAAAATATCAATAATAATACACTAATTAATATTCCTTCAAAAAGGTGTACTGTGTAACCTCTTTCACCTGCTGTCTCTCTCTTCAGACGGTTTACTTCACTTTGCAACAGGTCTCTCTGCAGGGTCACGTTGGTCAGGGTCAAGGTCAGGTTGTTCAGTAGTTGGTCTCTCTCCAGGATCACGTTGTTGTATCTGGTCAAGGTCAGGTTGTTCAGTAGGTCTCTCTCCTGGGTCAGGTTGTTCAGTGGTGGGTTAATGGCTGAATTATCTGTAATGGGATGATACACACTGTTGTTGCTACTGATCATGATGAAGTCAAGTTATTAGCTTAGAGAAAGAAAATGTGTTATTATTCTTTACAATGAACATAATAACATTTTGACTCCACTTTCTGCATTCTACTTTACAGCTGTAAGCATTGATACACAAAGAAAAACTTGGTGGTAGAGATGATGATTATTACCAGTGAATTAAGAATTAGGCCATTAATTATGCCTCAATCAAGAATTTGAGAATTAAGCCAGATTTGATTTGAATTCATACTCACAATCCATGACCATGCCTGTAGTTCTCACTACTACCAGAACACACAGCACAGTGAGACACATTGCAGCTGCTCTGAAGATGTCTCTCTCAATGATGAGGCCTCTCTGGACAACTGGAGGATATTGGAGTTAAACGTTAGTATGATCTACTTCAATGTTTCATTTCCAAGAACTCAGAGTGAATATTATATAGTTAAATGATCTGGGCTCAGAACCCCTTCATCTTGAATTTCTAGAGAAAGGTTCATGTGTCTGATGTACAACTAGAAAAAGTGCTCCTCGGAGCACAGGTCTCCGCCAGGTCAGGTAGGTTATTGTGGCCTCCTGGTAGCGCTATAATAGGCCAATGTGAAAAGGGTGCCATTTCTTCTTAGGCCTTGCACGGCAATCGGACACTGCATTCATGATTTGAGGCATTTTGTAAAAAAAAATTGTTTTGCTAAATTGGACCAGCTGGTGGCGCTACAGTATAACAGGCCCTTGTTAAAAGGGTGGCATTTGCTCCTCAACATAGTGTGAATGAGCATGCAAAGTTTGACCACAATCGGATGCTGCATTCATGATTTGCGGCATTTTGTTCAAAACAAGCCACTACTGCAAACTTTAGATGTCAATCTTAGCCAATCAGGATGGAATATGAAATATCAAATACATCCGTCTTGATCACATGACTATAGAGATCATGTGTACCGATTTGTGTGAAATTTGGATCAAATCGGAAGGAGTAATATAAAAAAATGTGTTTTACATAAGTCGGCCTCCTGGTGGCGCTATAAAAGGCAGATGTGAAAAATGCAGGGCAAGGGTTTTTCCATGACCTCTAGGGAGTGCGCTTAAAAAGTTTTACACAGATCGGTGCAGTTACAGGTAAAAACACGAATCGGCCTGTTATAAAGCCACCATGAGGCTGATTTGAAAATGTTCAAGTGGCATTTCGTCCTCGGCATAGTGGGAGTATGCGTGCAAAATTTCAAGGAAATTGCATGCTGTGTTCATGATTTGAGGCATTTTGTTCAAAACGGAGCACTCCTGCAAATTTTGGAAGCCATTTTTAGCCAATCAGGATGGAATATGACAAATCTGAAAGACCCGTTTCGTTTCATGACTATAGAGATACTGTGTACCGATTTACAGGGTTTTTAGACAAGATCTGTAGGAGTACTGTCAAAAAATATGTTTGGCACAAATCGGCCTCCTGGTGGCGCTATAAATGGCCCATGTGAAAAATTTGGGGCAGAGGTTCTGCTGTGGCATCCAGGGAGTGTGTGTGCACAGTTTCACTGCGAGCAAGCAAACGGTGCCGGAGATTAGCTGTCCACAGACAGAATGACGGACGGACGGACACACACACGGACGGACGGACAGACAGGGGGCAAAACATACTCTCTCGCCATGCCTTTTGGCCTGGCGGAGACAATAATGTAGTTGAACATGTCTTTCAACATGCAATGGTGACTTTTATGAAATGAAAGGAGAAATAAAACACAAGGAGGAACCAGGCTATATAACAATCATAATGTTTCTTTTAACTCATTAAGACCTGAGGCCGATTCTACAAATGATTTCAAAATCAGTAGTTCTCACACAATTTTTCAAAAATGTTCAAAAATAGCAGATGTACAAGCTCGCAGCATGTCACGAAGTGACACGCTGTGAGCTTGTAAATCTGCTATTTTTTTAATTGCCCAAAAAATGCGTAGCCATAAAAAAATAAAACACACACACACACACACACACACACACACACGCACGCACACACACACACACACACACACACACACACACACACACACACAAAGGAAAAGGCACACACCAGCAGTGTGTAGAGGCGCCGACCACGGTGAGTGAGATCAAAGTTTACAAAAAGGAAGTTACACAGCTCGTAGCCACGATGCAAAACATTTTTTAATAGGCACAAACCAACGTTTCAACAACACAATCTTGTTCATGTCCCTTGTAAAATAGGTAACTGCTAGTTTAAATATCATGTGACAAGCTGCTCTAGTGATGATGTGAGAAGAGAGAGAAACAGTGTCAGTGTGTTCATGTGTACCTTGATCTCCTGTAGCCCGCTGTGATCCAGAGCCTTGGTCTGTGAGACTGTCTGCTCTTTCATTGGCGTAGTCTGCCTCCTCCTCTCCTCTTTCCTCCCTGACTCCTCCATCGTTCCTCACACGCTTTGCTCTGACTCGCTTGCCAGGAGTATGTGAAGACATCTTAAGAGGATTGACAAAAAACACATGAATTTAATGTACATTTTGTCGCTGTTGGGCAGCGACGATATCAAACTTAGCACTGACGCTAATGTTATGAAAACAATTAATTTATTTCTAAAATCTATGTAGTGTTTTCTGAGGAGAGCATTGTGACAATAAATGAGTTCATATAGCATTTATCTAGCTAGTTCTACAGAAACTGCAGCTCTGTGAAACCCTCTTTGCAGAAGTTATTGTAATATTTAAAGTCCTACTTAGTATGTTAGGCATAAATAAGCAGTGTCATGAAGCATCAGGGCATTAATTCACGCGTTGTGATGCATTGTAGGGCGTCAATTGGGTATGGCAAGGTATGGCATGTGCCATACCTTGGCTCCAGAAAAATAATAATAATAAAAAAAAAGAAATAAAAGAAGAAATCATGAATAGTAGCCTAATGCAGGTGTAAGACCATTGTGTTTGTATTGTGTTATAGATATAATGCATAGTTTTCTATGCATTTCGGGGGTTTTGGGGGTTTTTACCCCCCCCCCCCCCAAAAGAAAATCGTCTGCACGCCAAAGGCGCGTGCCCAGGATAGGTGTCCCTTATTTTAATCTCTGGGAGTTGGCAACCCTAACCTTGCCATCCCTTAGCATTTGCTGAACTGACACCACTGATTTGTGAGCTTGGAGATCCATTGTCAGCTGTTCTTATCAATGATGGACAAAACTTCCTAACTCCACTTGAGCTGAATTTGGGTAAAGTGGTGATAATATAACACATGCAAGTATCTGACAATGGATAAAGTTACAATACCAACTTTGATGGTATTGTGCTGGTACTTTTGTTTTTAAAATATAAGGTTTTCTTCATTTCCTGAAAATGTGTTATATTTAAATTATATTTATTTGGAATATTTAAATGCATTACACTATAGTCCAGGTAGCTCAGCCGGTAGAGCGCTTCCCTTTGGACCACAAGGTTGTGGGTTGAACTGAACGCCCACTCAGTGTATGAGTAGCACGGCTTGGGTAACTGAGATGTGTGTGCCACTGGTGAGTAAAACCTTGGTCGCACCAATGTGTCTGACATTCATCAGGTCTGTCTTCTTTTCAAGACTGCTGTTAATGAACAAACACTCTATAGCAATGAGTACTATCAGAATATAGAGCTGTTTAACACTTATTTTAACCAAAGAAAATTCCTTACCCTACCTTTAATAGACCTACATATAGAGGTTATTTTATTCAGCGAAAGCGTGTGTGTGCATATGCACACGTGCATGTGAGTGTGCGTTATGTGCATGTGCATGTGCATGTGCATGTGCATGTGCATGTGCATGTGCATTTGCATGTGCATGTGCATGTGCATGTGCATGTGCATGTGCATGTGCATGTGCATGTGCATGTGCATGTGCATGTGCATGTGCATGTGCATGTGCATGTGCATGTGCATGTGCATGAGCATGAGTGCGCGTGAGTGCGCGTGAGTGCGCGTGGAAGGGAATAATCACAGTATATCCTATGCAAAAAACGATACTACACCACTGGGTTCATACCATGTGGGCTCTAATCCCCCGGTTCCATCCCTGGCCCACCAGACCATATTTTCATGTCACCCCTCTACTCTTTTTCTCTCTGTTTCCTGTTTCAAATAAAGGCTGATAGAAAAAGCCACCAGAAACTGCTTCAAACTGTCTGGGGTTATTCCGCTATGAATTGAATAAACAGGACCACAATGGAAGCAAGCCCTCAGGGCTTTTTGTGTTATCCTTTTACCACCATTGTATAATCGTACCACTGTACTTTTTGCGAACTGTTAATAAAATATTCAATCAATCAAAAAAAGTTACTTAAAATGACCCCAGATGTGTTTTTAAGTGAAATACCCCTTTATGTCTGGGATTCTGGAAACTGCTTCCTCTGTGACCCGACTGTAGATGAACGGACAGACATGGGGCATGTCCATGTTCATAATACAACATAATGTATAACAATATGTTCTACATAGAAACCTCAATAGCTGTTTTAAGCAGAAATGAGAGAAGCAACCGATTTAACTGCCGTATTAGCACAATGCATAACATGATATGATTCCATAAGAATCTAGGGCCTTAAATGTGTTATCTATTATTTTTATTTTCTTTATATTTTTCATTTTTTATTTTTTTTCCATGACATTGTTTTAAGTTTTAGATTTGCTTCAAATGTAAAGTAAATGTATTATTATCATTATTATTGTTATTATTATTAATAATAACATTTTTAAACCTCCACACTGTATTAGAATATGAACACAGTCAACAGTGCCCTTTGAAGGGCTCAAGTAGTGACATTTTGACCTACACAATACTGTGAAGTATAATATAATATAATATAATATAATATAATATAATATAATATAATATAATATAATATAATATAATATAATATAATATAATATAATATAATATAATATAATATTATATTTTATTAAATTATATTATATTATTGTATATATCATATCATATCATATCATATCATATCATTTCATGTCATATCTCTAAATATGTTTAAATGTTATCAACACCCTTATAATATACACTTCATGGAAACCTTCATGACCTCCCAAAGTCTGTGTGTGGCACATTGACACGGGAAAAGCAAATCTGTATTTCATCTGTTTTATTTAGGGGAACAAAAACTACAGTATGTTGAGAATTACAAATACTTAGGTCTTAACTTGGATGAACATTTACATTTTGAATATGGCACATCAGTCTTGGCCGGATCTGCAAGCAGAGCTTTGGGTGGTATTATAGCAAAAACTAAACAGCTGGGTGATCTGGGATATGCTGCCTACTCCAAATTATTTCACACTTGTGTCTGCCCTGTCATGGACTATATGGCTGGGATATGGGGGTTAAACACAAATATGAAAGGACAAATGGTCCAGAATAGGGCTATACGGTATTTCCTTGGAGTACATAAATTTGCACCTGTATTGGCAATAACAGGAGACATGGGATGGGAGGCATGTGAAATCAGATGGAAAGGCAGCATGGTAGCTTTATGGAATAGACTAATCAAAATGCCAGAGAATAGAGTTGCCAAGAAAATCTATAATTGGGATGTCTCGATAAAAGGTGCATGGGCAAGTACAGTAGAGGATATACTTCTGAGGGCTGGGTTGCTTAACCATTTTCAAAATAACAGCATTGCAAACATCTCTGTGGTGAAGGAGAAACTTTATGGTTTGTATCAGAGCAAATGGTCACAGGATATATTGTATAAACCAAAACTTAGAACATTTGTTATGTTAAAAAGCTGTTATGTTAAAGAAAAATATGTTAGTGCTCCATTGTCCAAAAGACAAAGATCTCTTTGTGCCCAACTCCGTTCTGGGATCCTGCCCCTGCACCTTGAGACTGGTAGGTATAGAGGAGTAGTGGAAGAGGAGAGGGTTTGTGTTTATTGTGATATTGCGGATATTGAGAGTGAGTTCCATTTTGTTTTCTATTGCCCTTTGTATCATGACCTGCGTCAAAAATTATTTAAGAGGTGTAGAAACCCGGATTTAATTTGGTTGGATGACGCACAGAGACTTATATGGATTTTTGAGTACAGGATATTTGCACTTGCGGAGTATCTGGAAGGGGCCTGGGACAGACGGGCAAAAAGAACATACCTGTGAAGTGTAATTTATTTTATTTTATTTTATTTTTGTTTTGTTTTGGGTGTTTGCCAAACGTTTTCCTTTGTGCAGTGTTCTATGAAGAGAACTTGATATTGTTTATTTATGTTTTGGTGTCTAATAATCCCGTAAGGGATGGGTCTTTTTGACAAGACACGAAAATAAAAATTCATTCATTCATTCATTCATTCACTTGAATTTTCTGACATTATCCAAATGGACACAAATGGACTCATGCGTCCGTTTGGTTCCATTTCTACACTCTCTGAGGTAGCGTTCATGATTAGAAATTACAACTAAAAAAAATATGTTCCAACTGATCTGTTTACATGAACACTAAATAAAGTGTGTTTACATTCCACAAAGCATTTAATCAGGATATAATGTGTTGACATGCACACAGTGTTTTAATACATTTTCTTCATCAGTTGTTTTCAAACTTTTAACTTTTTCATCCACGGCACCCCTGAATGACATGGTACTTTATGGCACCTTACATTTATGTCATATTACGGTATGGAAATATGTAAATCTTTCCCCCTAAGATACAGTATGTCACGGGGAAAACTTGAGAGAATATCTGTTTCCATTAGGACAGATTGAAAATAATTTATGCTTGACATTTAACCACTTGCACCCCAGCACCTAATCTGGGGGAGAACATTCACCAAAAAAATCGAGACAAAAACTCACAATGTGTCGCCGTGTGACACGCTGTGAGCTTGTAGATTGGCTATTTTTGCCGTAGAGATTTTGGTTAAGTGGTTAAACTGAAGTGATATTGATGAATTCCAAACATTAGAAAAGTATTCTGCGGCACCCCTGGACTTGCGTCATGGCACGCTCGGTGCCAATTAAACCAGTGCTTCTCACACTTCATGTCATGTCAAGCATCCTTAAATTGAAACAATTTGGACCCCATCTGAAAATATTTTGTGCCAGGGACCCCATACAAGATTTGTGTTGTTAAAATGTTTAAAGATTTAATTGAATAGCAGAACTACAAGCTCGACTATTTTCAAATAGTCTATGTATTAAACTATATTTACAATTATTTCTGAGTGTCATGGCAGTTTGACTGTGCTGTCTGTTCTGACTCTTCTATTTCTATGTTCTATTAGGTTGGAGCTGCTTTCCACAAGTGGGGAGGTGTGTCCTGGCAGTTACCTGGCTGTTCTCTATCTGGCAATCACCTGGCTGGCTACAAATACCTAGCTGTGGCAGCACGCTGTGCTTCGTGATAATCCTTTCTTCAGCTAGTGCACACGTCTGTGCTCTCAGTACTAGGTTAGTCGAATTACTCCGGATCTGCAGATCTTTGGTTTGAGAACCTGTTCCTTTTGTGGCTTTCGCTAATACTTGGTCTCTTCCCTCAGCCAGCCTGACTGCCTCCCCCACACAGCTCCAACCTTTGAAGACAAGGCCTGAGGTCTGACTACCAGGAGGACATTAGTATTATTTCCAGCTTGAGAAGCTTTGGACCTCAGTTAATTTTTGGACTTGTTTTAGTTTTACCTTTGATGCCTCCTGAGGCTTGAATGTTTTTGAAGCCTGTTCTTTTGACTTTATTAAATTCCACTTTAAGTGGCATTCTACGTTTCCTTGGTCTTTGTCTGCATCTGGGTTCACTGTCTGCCTTGACATTGAGATCCCCAAAAATGTATTCGTATACCGGAGGTGTTGGAGAGAGATTGCCAAAATGTTCGCGCCAGCATATAATAAGTGTAATAATAATAATAATAATATATTTTATTTATATTGCACTTTACATTTGAAGCAAATTTCAAAGAGCTACTGTACAGAATAAAAAACATAATTCTACAGATCACACTATGACATACAATGTAGGCCTATTATACTATTTGTCACTATTCGCCCCATGTGGGCCAAACATGCAGCAGAAAGAAGTTATTCCAACGAAAGAGTAATTATTGGAATAAATATGGGTTAAGAAGGGATATTTTTCTGTTGAATGGATTATCAAAAGTTTTAAGCCACCGCCCTCAAACCGATTGAATTAATTATGACCAGAGCAGATAAGACTAGTCTCTTCCAGTTGAGGCGTTTAGGCAACATGAGACATTTAATTCTCATTGTGCTATCATTGTGATTATATTTATATACTGTCCATGCTGTGTAGAGTATGTAGACAGAGAGATGAGACGAATTTGCAGCCAAAATATCATCAAAACTTTCATTTATAATTTCCAATGCAGCCTCCATAATTCTCCACTGGGAGAGAGGAAGAAAAAAAGTCATAGAGAAAATAAAACACTCACTAAAATGACAGTTGATCATATTCTTGATGGTCATTGTATTATACTGTAAGTATCAATTTATGTGTCATTTTAAATAATTATATTGAGTCAAGAGGTATCAGGTACGTACTTTTCATAGGTCAGTAGAATGTAGATTTAATTGACTGGAATAATGCTATTGTCAAGTACTATTGTCAAGTTTTATTAAATACTTCCACCGTTCAGTTTACAAGCTTGTAAAAAAAAATCGGGGTTACAAAACAACACGTTATTAACAAATCACTTTAACAGTAAGGGTGTTTTGTGTCACATGCACTTACAATACAGCTGTGACAACAGTACAGGCAGTGACATTCTTATTGTACTTTACCACTTAAACCCTATACTTTGTTGACAAGGGTTTCATAGGGCTCTACTTGGCCTCCTCCTTTTCCCTCTACACCAAATCTCTTAGCTGAAAATGTGTCGCAATGCGACGCGTTGTGAGCTTGTAGATCTGCTGTTTTAGCCCACTCTTCACCTATGGCATGCTCACAAAAGGGACTGTAGGGTTCAACAGTGTGACAACATAAAAAATACATATAATATGGTGATCAAAAATCCATATTAAATTCAAAACAGCATATGGCATAATAGAATAAAATCAAGTTAAATGTTATAAATGTCATATAGAAACAACGGTAAACGTGGAATTCTCATGGTTGTGGTAACGATTCAAAGTCAGGTTGTCAGACACAGCCAGGAGGATCAAAACGTCACATTGATAGTCTAGCTTTTTTCTAAGTACTACGTTTTTACCAACTGCATTTTCTCGTTTAAGTGTGTATTTTAAGATTCTGCTAGGTAACAGGGTGAAATAATGTCCCATGGGGTTCATTTTAAAAACGAATAAAACCCAAAAATGTAAACAGTAGGAAATACCAAAACAAAAATACAACATACAGAGACAAATGAACACATTTTTCCATACAATTTGGACTCAAGGAATTCATGAAAATACATTAAGATACAAGCACATCATGACTGTAGTTCACGGCAGAAATAGCAAAAGATGTATCAATATTTGTCTTTTTACTAAATACTTGGATTGTTTTCTTGTTTGGTTATTATGTTCATTTGCTATTTGCTCCTCTCCAGGACGCTCTGCCAAAAGCATTGGATGCCGAGACACTGAAGAGGGATGCTTGGAACCTGGGAAGAGAAGTGCTCCAGCAAATCTTTACCATTGAATTGTACCTAACTGTGTCCTTAAAGCAAAATGGATTACAACACAAACCATTGAATAATGGTTAATGGTTAATGTGATTATGTATACAGTTTGTACTTCTGTACAATAAAATGTTTGCGTTTTTCTCAGTTCCATTACTAATTATTACTGTTTAACTTCACAAAGCAGAACACTAACATGAAGTTTTATCAGTGATATTAAAGCTGCAATCTGGAACTTTTAATTATGAATGAATAAAGGTTATTTTAACCACTCTCTCTACTCTTCCATTGAGAAATGTAGACCCTGATGAAAGGTTGGACACCTACTGGTGGACAAGTAATAACTGCAGACGCTCATAAGCACAATATCTCCCAAGGCCAATTAGGGACTGGCTCTTGATGAGCGGTAGAAATGAGGACTCTCACAGGGAGGACCTGGGTTTGAATTTTTGTATGAAGACAGATTGCAGCTTTAAGATTTATATGTCTTCTTCTCACAGATCCAGGTGTTTGTCTGTGAACATTGCATATTTTTCCACTTTCCATCTGCAGGCCAGTAGTAAGCACAACTCCCCGCATGGTCAACAGGATATCCAGCACCCCAGTAACTGCAGAATAAACATTTTAATCACATCCACTCAGTTACTCACATGTACAGTGACTTTGATAGAATTACTTTAGAAAAACTTGTAAAATGTCTCACCCTGTTGTCAGTGTTGTTCCATCCACCCATGTCCATGTGTCCTTCGCCTCTTCCAGTCCAATCCAGGTGTGTGATGCTCCCTTCCAACACTTCAGTCCACTGAAGAATTCCTGATGATTTGTACATTGTTTTATTGCTTAGAAAGTTTATTGCATATAAAGTTGTCACCCCCCCCCACACACACACACACACACACACACACACACACACACACACACACACACACACACACACACACACACACACACACACACACACACACACACACACACACACACACACACACACACCTGTTTATCTTGACTGTCAATGACCACCAGACGTGCTCCCATCAGCTCACAGTGTTGTCTACTTTCCACCCAGGTTTTCTCTTCAGTAGAGATGTAATAAAAGACGTCTCCAGACTTCTGCCATCCACTGAAACATGACTTGTCTAAACATCAAAAAATAGTTTTACTGATGGATTTTTTATAAACTGATCATCAGTTCTAACACATTAATGATATGATAACAGTCAAATACTAAACTTGAGTGAGAAATGAGCTGAGTAATGTTAGAAGAATAACATATGGTTTTAGGTTTACTAATCTAAATATTTTGATAAGCCATGATAAATGTTTACTCAAATCCTTTTTTAGAACTATATACCTGACAATAATGTAAATATCAATAATAATACACGAATTAATATTCCTTCAAAAATAACCTCTCTCATCTGCGATCTCTCCCTTCAGCTGGTTTACTACACTTAGTAACAGGTCTCTCTGCAGGGTCATGTTGTTGTATCTGGTCAGGGTCAAGGTCAGGTTGTTCAGTAGTTGGTCTCTCTCCAATATCACATTGTTGCATCTGGCCAGGGTCAAGGTCGGGTTGTTCAGTAGGTCTCTCTCCTGGGTTAGGTTGGTATGTATTGGGTTAACGGCTGAATTATCTGTAATGGGATGATAAACACTGTTGTTGCTACTGATCGTGATGAAGTCAAGTTATTAGCTTAGAGAAAGAAAACGTGTTATTATTCTTTACAAATGAACATACATAACATTTTGACTCCACTTTCTGCATTCTACTTTGCAGATGCAAGCATTGATACTCAAAGAAAAACTTGGTGGTAGAGATGATGATTATTACCAGTGAATTAAGAATTAGGCCATTAATTAGCCCTCAATCAAGAATTTGAGAATTAAGCCAGATTTGATTTGAATTCATACTCACAGTCCATGACCATGCCTGTAGTTCTCACTACTACCAGAACACACAGCGCAGTGAGACACATTGCAGCTGCTCTGAAGATGTCTCTCTCAATGATGAGGCCTCTCTGGACAACTGGGGGATATTAAAGTTAAACGTTAGTATGATCTACTTCAATGTTTCATTTCCAAGAACTCAGAGTGAATATTATATAGTTAAGTGATCTGGGCTCAGAACCCCTTCATCTTGAATTTCTACAGAAAGCTTCATATGTCTGATGCACAATAATGTAGTTGAACATGTAACATGCAATTGTTCTTCTTCTTTTATAAAAATGTCACATTATGAAATGAAAGGAGAAATAATACACAAGGAGGAACCAGGCTCTAACAATCATAATGTTTCTGTTAACTCATTAAGACCTGAGGCCGATTCTACAAATGCTTTCAAAATCAGTAGTTCTCACACAAATTTTTTTTTTTCAAAAATAGCAGATGTACAAGCTCGCAGCATGGCACAAAGTGACACGCTGTGAGCTTGTAAATCTGCTATTTTTTGAATAGCCCAAAAAATGCGTATCCATAAAAAAATAAAAAACACAAACACACACACACACACACACACACACACACACACACACACACACACACACACACACACACACACACACACACACACACACACACACACACACACGAGGAAAAGGCGCACACAAGTGTGTGTAGGCGCCGACCACGGTGAGTGAGATCAAAGTTTACAAAAAGGAAGTCACACAGCTCGTAGCCACGATGCAAACATAATTTGAATATGCACAAAGCAACGTTTCAACAACACAATCTTGTTCATGTCTCTTGTAACCATAGGTAACTGCTAGTTTAAATATCATGTGAAAAGCTGCTCTAGTGATGATGTGAGAAGAGAGACAAACAGTGTCAGTGTGTTCATGTGTACCTTGATCTCCTGTAGCCCCCTGTGAGCCGGAGCCTTGGTCTGTGAGACTGTCTGCTCTTTCATTGATGTAGTCTGGCTCCTCCTCTTCGCTCTCCTCCCTGAGTCCTCCATCGTTCCTCGCACGCTTTGCTCTGACTCGTTTGCCAGGAGTATGTGAAGACATCTTAAGAGGAATTACACAAAAAAGTTAATGATTACACTATAGTCCAGGTAACTCAGCTGGTAGAGCGCTTCCCTTTGGACCACAAGGTTGTGGGTTGAACGCCCACTCAGTGTATGAGTAGCACAGATCGAAAAAGAACGAACCAAGTACAGTGCAAGTATATAGAGGGTCTAAGTGGTTATACTGAAGTGATATTGATGAATTCCAAACATTAGCAAAGTATTCTGCAGCACCCCTGGACTTGCGTCACGGCACCCTAGGTGCCAATTAACCCAGCGCTTCTCACACTTCATGTCATGTCAAGCACCCCTAAATTGAGTATATTTGGCCCCCATCTGAAGATATTTTGTGCCAGGGACCCCCATACAAGATTTGTGTTGTTAAAATGTTTAAAGATTTTGTTTGAATAGCAGATCTACAAGCGCAACTATTTTCAAATAGTCAAAGTTTAAAGTGGTTTAACTATATTTAAAAAAAAATCTGAGATCCCCAAGAACGTATCCGTCTATCGGAGGTGCTGGAGAAAGGTTGCCAAAAAGTTCGAGCCAGCACATAGTAATAATACTAATAATACTACTACTACTAATAATAATAATAATATATTTTATTTATATTGCACTTTACATTTGAAGCAAATTTCACCCAAAATATTGTCAAAACTTTAATTTATAATTTCCAATGCAGCCTCTATAATTCTCCACTGGGAGAGAAGAAGAAAAATAGGCAAAGAGAAAATAGAAATACAATTTTACCCAAAATTACAGAGATTTACTCTGTGTTAAATAAACATGATATATAAAATAAAGTAATTTGTCCCAGAATAATTACTTTACAAATTTCGGACAAGGTCTATTCACACAGGATTAAAATCACTGACGTTCTACTTAATTATTACAAATGACCAGAGAATTTACTCACTTTGTCCAGTATGTGTGTCTTACATTGGTCTTTGCTGTTGCAGAATAGATGAGTTGTTGTCTGTTCTAGTCTAGACTGAACACTGCCCAACCAACCACGTTGTTTTAGATGCACTTTTGAATGCCATGTATGGATGTATGTGCAAGTACACAAGTACACACAAACACACACAGTGCATGTACACACAAATACACACAGTGCTTCCCCCTGCACACACAAACACAGACAGTGCATATACACACACACACACACACACACACACACACACACACACACACACACACACACACACACACACACACACACACACACACACACACACACACACACACACACACACACACACACACACACACACTCTCTCTCTCTCTCTCTCTCTCTCTGCAGGATGAAAAACTCTTTACCACAAAATGTACGCATGAAATTGAGGTGTTACATTCTGGGCGGGGAAAGTGAATGGAACGTTTTCTGCATTTCTCTCATCAAAAGCTGTAGATGTTCCCTCCATCAACTGACCAATAAACAGTTTTATTTAGTTGTATTCAACTGATAATCAAATAAAAAGCAATAATAATGGAGACACTGTAGTATTAGATATCCATGATATTAGTGGTGACAGTGTGGTATTGTACATAACAATGATAATAGTGGTAATAGTGTGGTATATGAGATAACAATGATAAGCAGTGTATGATGTTTACTGACATTAATAATGAAACCATGGTAGTATGTGGTCTGTAACTCAGGAAACAGGATGCTTTTAACATACATCTCCCCACGTTTTATTGTCTGCAGTAAAAACTGCAGTGCTGTTTGTATCATTTAGTAACATTTCTTGATGTTCATTGTATTATACTGTAAATATGAATTCATGTGTTTTAAACAATCATATTAAGTCAAGAGTATTATCAGGTATGTATTTACAGTATTTTTCATAGGTCAGTAGAATGTATCATTAATTGACTGGAATAATGCTATTGTCAAGTAAAGTTTTATTAAATGCTTCCACTGTTCAGCTTACAAGTTTGTAAAAAAATCTGCTGTTTTAGCCCACTCTTCACCTATCATGGCATGCTCAGAAAAGGGACTGTAGGGTTCAATTGGTCAACAGTGTGACAACATAAAAATATATGATACGGTGATCAAAAATCCATATTAAATACAAAACAGCAAGTAGTATGTATAGCATAATAGAATAGAATAATCAAGTGAAATGTTATTAAATGTCATATAGAAAAAACGGTAAACATGGAATTCTCATGGTTGTGGTAACGATTCAAAGTCAGGTTGTCAGACACAGCCAGGAGGATCAACACGTCACATTAATAGTCTAGCTTTTTACTAAATACTTCTTCTTTTTTTACCAAGTGCATTTTCTCGTTTAAGGGCGCGCTCTCACCGCACTTTTATTTTACCTCTGGGGCAGAATCTGCCAATGCATTGTAAATGCGTGGATTCAAGCAAGAGCGGATTTTTCCGCTTGTCGCGCAGACCTTGCGTTTATCTGCTCTACGCGACTTGTCCATTGGAAGCATAAAACTGCTGGAGGCAGGAGCTGATTTTCCCCCTCTGTCCAATCGGGTGAGTCGAAGGCGGACCGTCCCAAGACTCAGGAAGCAACATGGTGCTCTCAGTGGACCAACTTGAATGTGAGTGACAGGTGCGTCACAGCGTTTTTTTAGAATCCGCTGGCTGCAAAAAACTGTGGCCGCGCACAACCTGCGTTTAACAGCGGCCAGCCAACTTTTGGTGAGAGCGCGCCCTAAGTGTGTATTTTAAGATTCTGCCAGGTAACAGGGTGAAATAATGTCCCATGGGGTTCATTTTAAACCTCTTACAAAATTCCTACCCAAACCCCAAAATGGAAACAATAGCAAATAGCAAAACTTTAGAAGTATACAACATACAGAGACAAATTAACACATTTTTCCATACAATTTGGACTCAAGGAATTCATGAAAATGCATTAAGAAACAAGCACATCTTGACTCTAGTTTAGGGCAAAAATAGAAAAAAACTGAGACGAAATTGTTCAGATTGATCAATATTTGTCTTTTCACTAAATACTTGGATTGTTTTGTTGTTTGGTTATTATATTAATTTGCTCCTCTCCAGGGCGCTCTGACAAAAGCATTGGATGCAGAGACACTGAAGAGCAATGCTTGGGCGCTGGGAAGAGAAGTGCATGACAGAAACTGTGTCTAACTGTGTCTAAAAGAATCCCTGGCTAATAAGCCTTATTTGCCTTAACACACTATATACTATATACTACTATATAACTCAAATTAAAAATGTAAAACACCGTAAATATTTTATTTCTTTTAGAAATAGTTATGTTTTTCTCAATATCTTTTACTCAATAGGGGCCGCACCCATCTCAAGTTGAATTTATGGAATGCTTGAGCTAATAAAAAACAACTTAATACTTCCTGAGGTTAATATGAGCATCAAAGCAATATTTTAAATATGTTTTATTAGCATATGCATTCCATACATTCCATAGGAATGGACCACACATGGACAAATGGCATCATCGACTTGTGACGGTAGCGGTGCCTATTGAGTGAAAGATGAACTATTTCTAAAATAAATAACATATTTAATGTGTTTTAAATTTTAAATTTTAGTTATAGAGGGCAATTATAATATATTAAGACGTATAAGGCTTATTAGCCAGGGATCCTTTTAAAGGAAAATGGATAACAACACAATGAGATTATGTATGTATTTGTTTGTACTTCTGTACAATAAAATGTTTGAGTTTTTCTCAGTTCCATTACTAATTATTACTGATTAACTTCACAAAGCAGAACACTAACATACAGTTTTATCAGTGATATTGAAGCTGCAATCTGGAACTTTTTTTTATGAATAAAGGTTATTTGAACCACTCTCCCTACTCTTCCATTGAGAAATGTAGACCCTGATGTAAGGTTGGACACCTACTGGTGGACAAGTAATAACTGCAGAAACTCATAAGCACAATATCTCCCCTGGCCAATCAGGGGCTGGCTCTTGATGAGCGGTAGAAATGAGGACTCTCACAGGGAGGACCTGAGTTTGAATCCCAGGTAGGACATATGAGTTACAGATTGCAGCTTTAAGATGTATATGTCTTCTCACAGATCCATGTGTTTGTCTGTGAACATTGCATATTTCTCCACGTTCCATCTGCAGGCCAATAGTAAGCACAACGCATGTCCACTTGGTCAACAGGATATCCAGCACCCCAGTACCTGCAGAATAAACATTTAATCACATCCACTCAGTTAATCACATGTACAGTGACTTTGATAGAATTACTTTAGAAAAACTTTTACTTTTAGTAAAATGTCTCACGCTGTTGTTATCAATGGTGATCCATCCTCCCATGTCCATGTCTTAGTCCTTTTCAGTCCAAT
>NC_137603.1:60904978-60947478 GCF_963280865.1 Gymnoscopelus braueri
TTAGAGTGTAGAAATGGAACCAAATGGACCCTTACATTTGGCTTTATTTGTACACTCTCACAGTTAAATTAACACTAAGGATTCTAAAGAGCAGATTGGGGTCCCAGAGGGAAAAAATGGGGTCTGTGGCCTCTTCAGGCTGCGACCCCCCAAAATAATCATATTTGAACTGGGGACCCCCCACCTTGACAAGCACTTGGAATTGTAGGAGTTGAGGCAGGAGGTTTGACTCGGTGCGTGCGGTGCCACAGATAAATATTGTGAAAATAGCCGATCTACAAGCTTATTTTTCCTCTTTCTTAAATTATTTGACGATTTGGCCAATGTTTGACCAGTTTTCATAATATAGTTTGTTGATTACCTTTGATGCAGTAATGGTCTTTTTTCATTTCATTTCAATTCTTCCTTCTTTTTTTTTGTATTAAATCATCACTACTGTCATCTGGGGACCCGCCCAAAATCATTTGGGGATCCCCCTGGGGGTCCCGACCCACAGGTTGAGAACCACTGCCCTAACACACACCAAACTGGGGGTCCTTGAAATCTAAAAGGTTGAGAAACACTGGATTATATTTTTTATCAAAATCACACCTTGAAACAGAGAAATCACACAACATTGTCAAACGTACCCTGAATATGTGTTCCTGCTGCATCGTCCATTATGTCCTCCTGTGACCCAGAGACAAACTCACTGATTCTGATGTTATCGTAGATGTCCACCACTGTCTCCTCCTCCTCTCCTCTCTCCTCCTCCAGCTGTCCACTGTAGTCAGTGTCCCTCGTCTGTCCCCTGTCTCCATCTCTCTGTCTCACCTTCTTTGTCAAGACTGGACTGGCATGAATAACTGCAGACAAGGCAAAAAAAATAAAATGGCTTTTATATTATTATTATTATCATCAAAACTAAACTACTGATGGGAACGAGGCCGGCCCTCGCGCTGTATAGTAATAATTAATTATTTGCGCTTTCACTGGTGCGCGCAGTAGCTGGACTGTCAGCTGTGCTCTCGCGCTATGATATGTAGATCTGTCGCACATGATTGGCTTAGCCTGCGTTGCCAGGTCTGCTTATTGTATAAGCGATTTTGGGATTATTTGGTCGCTTCTTTTGGGCTTGTTTGCATAGACCACGCCAGCGCTTGTTTCTCGCCTGTTTCACGGATCTGGCAACGCTTGTTTCCAGTCAGTGATCATTTTGACGTAGCACACATCCCGGAAGTAAACAGCGAGCTGAAATATTGCAAACACTTTATGATTATTAATAGTGGAGACACATGTGAAGGTGGAAAAGAAAGTAGATTTAGAAAGTATTGTCTACTTTTGCATGAGCGATTTTTGTAGCAAGTTGGGAAAGAATTGGACCACTTCTTTGGCCGTGAGTTGTACCTAAATGTTTGGGTGCAAAAAAGGGCCCCCTCTCTGATTGTGTGGCAGGATCAGTGGCCACTTTGGACACAAATAACATGGCAGCCAACGTCTTTGACTTCATACCCAAGAGTCTCTGCAAGCAGGTCCGGCGAGGACGCGCTGTGATTGGCCAGTCTTGGCTCATTGAAACTCATTGTCTCCCCTACACATAGTAATACAGTCAAGCCCCTAGCAGGGACCACCCTGAGTCTATATATTTATGGAAGGATGATTGTTATTGCTTAAACATGTAACTACATCATTATGGGACATAATATGCTATATAGTTGTTAAAAGGTTACCCTAATGCTGCTTTAAGTTTCACACCCAATCATATATTGGATATGCCAAACTGTTACATAGTGGTCAGAATGAAAAGGGAAAGTAAACCTACCTAATGATCATCAACACCAAACTTGCAGCCATAATGTCAAAATAAGTGGGGGGATTTATTTTTATATATATATTTTTTAACCTTAAATGTAGGGGTGCTTCACCCCTAAAATGGGTCTAAAAACACCCCTGATGACGACTCACAACGTTGTCAAACTCACCCACAGAGGCGTCATTTCATAAAATTATAATAAAATAGAGGGTTGCAAAAAGGTTACAACAAATAAACTGCTGTTTTGTCCAATCTGCATGCTCTTCAATTGAGACATTTACTGTAGATCCTTTGTCTAGGACACGACCTACAATCGTGACACAAATTCTGACCTTAAGGTGAAATTTCTCCCCAGAGTAAGCAGGCAGGCTCTAGCTCAGTGGTAAAAATGTCAGCTCTTGAGCAGGACACCTAGGTTCAAATTCAGGATAGAACTGGAAAGTTAGATAGTGCAGCTTTAATTTCAATTAAAACAAGACAGAGATTTCAGCTAATTAAGAATTGTGCAAATGTGAGTTCTATATTTTTGAAAAACATATTGCAATATTATGTCCTTATTTTGACTAAAAGCAATAAGGTTTTCCCATTCAGACACACCACAGTGCATGTATATCTGCATGTCATTATTTTCAATGTGAAACAATTACCTTATGTCACTCTAGTCTATAGTCTGTGTCACTGCTTCGGTTGTTTTGATAATAATAAAACATACAATTTATGAAGCGCTTTTCTATGTAGTCTTTTCGAAGTTACTTTACAAAACAGAAACACAAAATAAAAACTTCATTAGGAAACACTAGTAGGTAGAAAAGGGGAATTAGAATTAGGTAGGGAATGCGAGTCCGAAAAGGTGTCTTGGGGATGTCCAGGAGGTTAACTTGGCATTACCCGAGGGAGCAGGAGGGCGCGTGGCATTGGAGGAGTTCAGAGAGGGAGGAGATGAGTATCTTGAAATCTGTTTGACTGGGAGCTTGTTTGTTTTGTCTTGTTTTAACCTCTATAAGGACTGCTTTCGCCTGTCATTGTTTGTGACTTTGACATTGCACAAGGCTGATGTCCTGTCATTGGTTGGTGTTTCCCTACCAACATCGATTCCAACCATTGGCAACTTGTGTCGCGCTCGGCGTGACGTATTTTTGTCACCCACATTATCGTTTGCCCATGCAAAAATAGCAACAGATTGCTCACGACGATGCATTGAGATCTGTTATTTATGAAAAAGGACATTCCTTTCTTTTAAAATGTACAATCTGTAATGACATGCCAAAAATAGGGAGGCTAGTTTTAAAGTGATTAATGAATGTATGTTTGCAGAAATAAAACATAAAAATGTGTCTTTAAGAGTCGATCTAAAATCAGATGAATCAGCAAAAAACAAGGTGGAAGAAACATGAATTTTTAGGTTAAATATAAAAGCTAGGGTGTGGTAGTTGCCATCCCCTGGAAGGCCAAATGACGGCCCTGTCAATTCAAAGGGCTTTATTGGCATGAGAAAACATACGTTTACATTGCCAAAGCAGAAAACACCCTGTCCTGCTCACCCAGAGTCTGACTTCCTTTTGTGTCCTCCTGTGGTCCAGAGACAGCCTCACTGCTTCTGAAATGGTCCACGTTCCCATAGATGTCCACCAGTGTCTCCTCCTCCTGTCCTCTCACCTCCTCTGACTGTCCACTGTCTCCAGTGTCCCTTTTCTGTCTTCTGTCTCTATCTCTCTTTTGTACCTTCTTTTTCAAGTCTGGCATGGCGTAGATATCTGTAGCCATCTTAGAAACTAACTATTGACTACAAATAGTAACTATCTTGCATGTATCCCTCCCATGCCTTGATTGGCTTTATCAAAATAAAATTTACATTATATAAATGTACTGAGTTAACAAAACGTGACTATGCCTGTCCGTGGCTGGTTATACAATGCTCTAGCAATAAGGAAGTGCAAGATTGAAACCCACATGAACCACACACACACACACACACACACACACACACACACACACACACACACACACACACACACACACACACACACACACACACACACACACACACACACACACACACACACACACACACACACACACACACACACACAGGATCTTTTGAAGCAGGGGAAATATTAAAAACTATAAAAGTGTGCTCAGTTGTCTAACAAGGCCGGTTTGCCTAACCAGGGCCCTCAAATTTTGGAAACCATGTCAGGCGAGCGAGTTGCCGTGCAGAACGTTGCAAAGTCCGCTTCAGCCGACTCAGTGCCGTTTAATCGTAACTCATATCCCCCTAGTAAACATGTGCTGTTTCAGCCCCCCCTTCCAGTCAAACATTTGACTTCTTGGGATGTCACCCGTTTGCTTTCTTGGGAGTGAGAATGCGTTGGTTTTCGGGACAAGGCTGGTGGCGGACGATAGGGAAACAGTGGTGGTCACGCCCCACGCGCAAAGCCTTACCTCTAAATAGTGGGTAAGGTGGCTGCCAAGGTGGATGTGATTCACAGTTTTTTTCCACATTCAGCCCAAGGCTTCATTCTGCCAGCAGTGACAGCATTGATAGATTTGAACAGACATTTCCCACAGTGTCGCAGGTATAAAAACCACCGCTTCCAGCCCTGGCAGTACTTCAGTGAAGAATGTGCTGCGGGTGTTAGATTCATGGAGCTATTATGGGCATATTACTGATTAGGTGGGGTCTGGCCCCTGGAGTTTTGTCCTTTCAAAACTTTCTTTGGATCAGCAAGCCCGTCCAAAGCGGTTCAGTGCAGTAGTAGGGGGCTATAAAAAGAGAAAACCTGTCTATTATCAAACACAGTTCATTAAAAGCGATAATAATGGAGACACTGTGGTATTAGATATTCATGGTAATAGTGGTGACAGTGTGGTATTGTACATAAAAATGATAATAGTGGTGATAGTGTGGTATATGAGGTAACAATGATAAGTAGTGTATGATGTTGACTGACATTAATAATGAAACCATGGTAGTATGTGGTCAGTAACTCAGGAAACAGGATGCTTTTAACATATATCTCCCCACTTCCTTTTCATCTGTTCTATTGTCTGCAGTAAAAACTGCAGTGCTGTTTGTGTCATTTTGTAACATGTCTTGATGGTTATGTATTATACTGTAAGTATCAATTTATGTGTCTATTTTAAACAATCATATTGAGTCAAGAGTATTATCAGGTACGTACTTACAGTATTTTTCATTGGTCAGTAGAATGTAGAATTAATTTACTGGAATAATGCTATTGTCAAGTTTTATTAAATGCTTCCACTGTTCAGTTTACAAGTTTGTAAGAAAATCTGGGTTACAAAACAACACGTTATTAACAAATCACTTAACAGTAAGGGTGTTTTTGTCACATGCACTTACAATACAGGTGTGACAACACTACAGGCAGTGACATTCTTATTGTACTTAAACCCTATATACTTTGTTGACAAGGGTTTCATAGGGCTCTATACTTGGCCTCCTCCTTTTCCCTCTACACCAAATCTCTTAGCTGAAAATGTGATGCAATGCGACACGTTGTGAGCTTGTAGATCTGCTGTTTTAGCCCACTCTTCGCCTATCATGGCATGCTCAGAAAAGGGAATGTAGGGTTCAATTGGTCAACAGTGTGAAAGCATAGAAAATGTAATACAGTGATCAAAAATCCCTTTTAAATACAAAACAGCAAGTAGCATATATGGCATAATAGAATAAAATCAAGTGAAATGTATTTAAATGTCATATAGAAACAACGGTAAACATGGAATTCTCATGGTTGTGGTAACGATTCAAAGTCAGGTTGTCAGTCACAGTCAGAAGGATCAAAACGTCACATTAATAGTCTAGCTTTTTACTAAATACTGATTTTTCTATACCAACTGCATTTTCTCGTTTAAAGGACAACTTTGTTTTTTTTACAACCAAGGTTTATGTCTTAGCTTGTAATTAAAGTAAATAAAAGATGAGTGTTAATTTTTTTTCATTTACTGCTTTCTATAATTTTAGCAATTTTAGCAATCTTTTTTTACAGTGGGCGGGGACATTCGGGCAGGTGGCTAAATATGTATTTTTTTTACACAATAACCCGGCAATTTTTTAATTATTATTTACAGTAGCTCTTCTAGCCCCCAATAACTCACATATGGCCATCAAAGACCATGGGACCTTTTTTATTGTGTAAAAAAGGATATATTTAGCCTACAGTATATAGACATATTTATGCTAAATATGTCTTTTTTTTACACAAGAGAAAATGTCCCACGAAAATTGCTAAAACTATAGAAAGCTCATCTTTTATTTACTTTAATTACATGCTAATTACATGCTTAAAGTTGTCCTTTAAGTGTTTATGACAGGTCCCATGGGGTTCATTTTAAACCCTAATCTTACAAAAATCCTACCCAAACCCCAAATTGGAAACAATAGCAAATAGCAAAACTTTAGAAGTATACAACATACAGATACAAATGAACATTTTTTTCCATACAATTTTGACTCAAGGAATTCATAAAAATGCATTAAAATACAAGCACATCTTGACTCTAGTTCAGGGCAAAAATAGCAAAAAAAACAGCCGGAAATGTTCAGATTTATCAATATTTGTCTTTTTACTAAATACTTCTTTCCTTGTTTGGTTATTATGTTCATTTGTTATTTGCTCCTCTCCAGGGCGCTCTGCCAAAAGCATTGGATGCTGAGAGAACTGAAGAGCAATGCTTGGGCGCTGGGAAGAGAAGTGCTCCAGCAAATCTTTACCATTGAATTGCATGACAGAAACTGTATCTACTGTAACTGTGTCTTTAAAGCAAAATGGATTACAACACAAACCATTAAATAATGGTTAATGGTTAATGTGATTATGTATACAGTTTGTACTTCTGTACAATAAAATGTTTGCGTTTTTCTCAGTTCCATTACTAATTATTACTGTTTAACTTCACAAAGTAGAATACTAACATGCAGTTTCATCAGTGATATTAAAGCTGCAATCTGGAACTATTTTTGTTTTAATGAATAAAGGTTATTTGAACCACTCTCCCTACTCTTCCATTGAGAAATGTAGACCCTGATGTAAGGTTGGACACCTACTGGTGGACAAGTAATAACTGCAGAAGCTCATAAGCACAATATCTCCCCTGGCCAATCAGGGACTGGCTCTTGATGAGTGATAGAAATGAGGGCTCTCACAGGGATGACCTGGGTTTGAATCCCAGGTAAGACATATGAGTTACAGATTGCAGCTTTAAGATGAATAATTATGTCTTCTCACAGATCCAGGAGTTTGTCTGGGAACATTGCATATTTCTCCATGTTCCATCTGCAGGCCAGTAGTAAGCACAACGCCAGCCCGCTTGGTCAACAGGATATCCAGCAGACCAGTAGCTGCAGAATAAACATTTTAATCACATCCACTCAGTTACTCTCATGTACAGTGACTTTGATAGAATTACTTTAAAAAAACTTGTAAAATGTCTCACGCTGTTCTCAGTGTTGTTCCATCCACCCATTTCCATGTGTCCCAATAGTTCTTATCCAGTCCAATCCAGGTGTGTGATGCTCCCTTCCAACACTTCAGTCCACTGAAGAAATCCTGATGATTTGTACATTGTTTTATTGCTTTCATATAAAGTTGTCACCCACCCCACACACACACGCACACGCACGCACGCACGCACGCACGCACGCACGCACGCACGCACGCACGCACGCACGCACGCACGCACGCACGCACGCACGCACGCACGCACGCACGCACGCACGCACGCACGCGCACACACACACACACACACACACACACACACACACACCTGTTTATCTTCACTGTCAATGACCACCAGACGTGCTTCCATCGTCTGACAATGTAGTCTACTTTCCTCCCAGGTTTTCTCTTCAGTAGAGATGTAATAAAAGACGTCTCCAGACTTCTGCCATCCATTGGAACACGACTTGTCTAAACATCAAAAAACAGTTTTACTGATGGATTTTCAATAAACTGATCATCAGTTCTAACACATTAATGACATGATAACAGTCAAATACTAAACCTGAGTGAGAAATGAGCTGAGTAATGTTAAAAGAATAACATATGGTTTTAGGTTTACAACTCAAAATATTTTGATAAGCCATGATAAATGTTTACTCAAATCCTTTTTTAGAACTATATACCTGACAATGATGTAAATATCAATAATAATACACTAATTAATATTCCTTCAAAAAGTTGTATAACCTCTCTCACCTGCGATCTCTCCCTTCAGCTGGTTTACTACACTTTGTAACAGGTTTCTCTGCAGGGTCATGTTGTTGTATCTGGTCAGGGTCAAGGTCAGGTTGTTCAGTAGTTGGTCTCTCTCCAATATCACATTTTTGCATCTGGCCAGGGTCAAGGTCGGGTTGTTCAGTAGTTGGTCTCTCTCCTGAGTCAGGTTGATCACTAACTGGTTATTGTCTGTATGATCTGCAAAGGACCAACAGGTGATGGTAAACACAGTTACTGTTCATGATGAGATAAAACATCTGTGTGGACAACGAGGTTTGAGAAGAAGAAAAGTCAATGTTCCTGATCAGGTGTGCTTTATGTGACTAGGTTTCAACATGTATAATAAAGTACTATGGAACACAACTACTATACTACTTCTCATTTTATCATATTAACACATCGGGTGCCAGAGGTTTATTAAAATATTATACGTTCCAGTGCCTGCTATTCTTCCATCCACTTACGTTGATAGGTTTCGTGCTGTAGAAGCCCCGACGCGGAAGTGCATGTAAACAAAGCGTGCGTGCGAGACGGCGGAGGGTCCCGAGTCCCGACTAACGCCTGGAACAATAATATTTCGAACGCGATCCTCCATTGCAGAGTGGACGCCGATCGAAAACGGCTCGCTTCCACCACGTTAAAAAGAAATGGAGATATTAAGCTTTTAGTCAAGGAGTTAACATTGGAAAGGCCGACAGGAAGGATTTTTAACATGGATCCACATCCGGCCTCTCCTTCTCAGAAACACCTTGGATGATCCCAAAGTTTCGTTAGAGCGCCCCCACGTGGGCCCCACGTATAAAAATAAAATTGGGTCAAAAACGGTCCGGACCGTTTTCGGCACTCCTCGTTTGGATTCTCAAAAACGGTCCGGACCGTTTTTGGCACACAATGTGTTAAGAGCATGATTTTGACCTTTGACCTGCTGATACTCACAGTCCATGACCATGCCTGTAGTTCTCACTATTACCAGAACACACAGCACAGTGAGACACATTGCAGCTGCTCTGAAGATGTCTCTCTCAATGATGAGGCCTCTCTGGACAACTGGAGGATATTAAAGTTAAACGTTAGTACTGTATGATCTACTTCAATGTTTCATTTCCAAGAACTCAGAGTGACTATAATATAGTTAAGTGATCTGGGCTCAGAAACCCTTCATCTTGAATTTCTACAGAAAGATTCATATGGCTGATGTACAATAATGTAGTTGAACATGTCTTTCAACATGCAATGGCGAAACAATATGAAATGAAAGGAGAAATAAAACACAAGGAGGAACCAGGCTATATAACAATCATAATGTTTCTTTTAACTCATTAAGACCTAAGGCCAATTCTACGAAATAGTGCTTTTGGAATCATTAGTTCTCAGACAATTTTTCAAAAAAAATAGCAGATGTGTACACACACACACACACACACACACACACACACACACACACACACACACACACACACACACACACACACACACACACACACACACACACACACACACACACACACACAAAGGAAAAGGCACACACCAGCAGTGTGTAGAGGCGCCGACCACGGTGAGTGAGATCAAAGTTTACAAAAAGGAAGTCACACAGCTCGTAGCCACGATGCAAACATAATTTGAAAAGGCACAAAGCAACGTTTCAACAACACAATCCTGTTCATGTTCCTTGTAACCATAGGTAACTGCTAGTTTAAATATCATGTGAAAAGCTGCTCTAGTGATGATGTGAGAAGAGAGAGAAACAGTGTCAGTGTGTTCATGTGTACCTTGATCTCCTGTAGCCCCCTGTGAGCCGGAGCCTTGGTCTGTGAGACTGTCTGCTTTTTCATTGACGTAGTCCTCCTCCTCTCCTCTCTCCTCCCTGACTCCTCCATCGTTCCTCACACGCTTTGCTCTGACTCGCTTGCCAGGAGTATGTGAAGACATCTTAAGAGGAATGACAAAAAACATATGTACATATTTCTAAAATCTATGTAGTGTTTTCTGAGGAGAGTATTGTGACAATAAATGAGTTCATATAGCATTTATCTAGCTAGTTCTACAGAAACTGCAGCTCTGTGAAACCCTCTTTGCAGAAGTTATTGTAATATTTAAAGTCCTGCTTAGTATTGTAGGCCTACAGTATATAAGCAGTGTCATGAAGCATCAGGGCATTAATTCACACATTGTGATGCATTGTAGGGCGTCAATTGGGTATGGCAAGTTATGGCAGGTGCCATACCTTGGCTCCAGAAAAATAATAATAATAAAAAAAAGAAATAAAAGAAGAAATCATGAATAGTAGCCTAATGCAGGTGTAAGACCATTGTTTAGACCATTGTAAGACCAAGTATCTGACAATATATAAAGTTACAATACCAACTTTGATGGTATTGTGCTGGTACTTTTGTTTTTAAAATATAAGGTTTTCTTCATTTCCTGAAAATTGTATTTTTAATTTATATATTTAAATTATATTATATATTTGGAATATTTAAATGCATGATTACACTATAGTCCAGGTAGCTCAGCCGGTAGAGCGCTTCCCTTTGGACCACAAGGTTGTGGGTTGAACGCCCACTCAGTGTATGAGTCGCACGGCTTGGGTATCTGAGATGTGTGGTGGGTAAAACCTTGGTCGCACCAATGTGTCTGACATTCATCAGGTCTGTCTGTCTTCTTTTCAAGACTGCTGTTAATGAACAAACACTCTATAGTAATGAGTACTGTCAGAATATAGAGCTATTTAACACTTATTTTAACCAAAGAAAATCCCTTACCCTACCTTTAATAGACCTACATATAGAGGTTATTTTATTCAGCGAAAGTGTGTGTGCGTGTGCATGTGCATGTGCATGAGTGCGCGTGGAAGGGAATAATCACAGTCTATCCTATGCAAAAAACTATACTGCACCACTGGGTTCATACCATGTGGGCTCTAATCCCCCGGTTCGATCCCTGGCCCACCAGACCATATTTTCATGTCACTCCTCTACTCTTTCTCTCTCTGTTTCCTGTTTCAAATAAAGGCTGATAGAAAAAGCCCCCCAGAAACTGCTTAATTGTTTTTTTCTCAGAAGTAGAGGGACGTGTCTGATCTAATGAATATCAAACTTATACACTGTCTGGGGTTATTGTCTCCGCCAGGCCGAAAGGCATGACGAGAGAGTATGTTTTGCCCCCTGTCCGTCCGTCCGTCCGTCCGTCCGTCCGTGTGTCCGTGTGTCATTCTGTCTGTGTACAGCTAATCTCCGCTGTCTGTTCATGATTTCAGGCATTTTGTTCAAAACGGAGCACTCCTGCAAACTTTGGAAGACATTTTTAGCCAATCAGGATGGAATATGAAAAATCTGAAAGAAAGGTTTCGTTTAATGACTACAGAGATACTGTGTACCGATTTGTGTGATTTTTGGACAAAATCTGTAGGAGTACTGTCAAAAAATATGTTTTGCACAAATCGGCCTCCTGGTGGCGCTATAAAAGGCCCATGAGAAAAATTTGGGGCAGGGGTTCTGAATTGGCATCCAGGGAGTGTGTGTGCACAGTTTCGCTGCGATCAAGCCAACGGTGCTGAAGATTAGCTGTAGGCTACACAGACGGACGGACGGACACACGGACGGACGGACGGACGGACGGACGGACACACGGACGGACGGACAGGGGGAAAAACATACTCTCTCGCCATGCCTTTTGGCCTGGTGGAGACAATTACCTTGAAATTTTGCACGTACATTTCCACTATGCCGAGGAAGAAATGCCAATTGAAAATTTTCAAATCAGCCTCATGGTGGCGCTATAACAGGCCGATTCGTGTTTTTACCTATAACTGCACCGATCTGTGTAAAACTTTGTAAGCGCACTCCCTAGAGGTCAAGGAAAAACCCTTGCCCTGCATTTTTCACATCTGCCTTTTATAGCGCCACCAGGAGGCCGACTTATGTAAAAAAAAAAAATTATATTACTCCTTCCGATTTTATCCACATTTCACGCAAATCGGTACACATGATCTCTATAGTCATGTGATCAAGACGGATGTGTTTGATTTTTCATATTCCATCTTGATTGGCTAAGATTTACATCTAAAGTTTGCAGTAGTGGCTTGTTTTGGGGGCGGCCATAGCTGAGTGGTTAGTGAGCCCTCCTAGGGAGCCAGAGGCCCTGGTTGCCCCAGGTTCAATTCCAGGCCACGCCAGCATATGTGTCGATGAAATGAAATTTGTCCCTGAGCAAGACTCTTAACCCCTAATTGCTCACAGGTTCTCATTGGAAACAAGACCGCAAGGACTTAATTGAACGACCTGTTAAAAAAAGGAATTAATTTTTTAATAAAATGCCGCAAATCATGAAAGCAGCATCCAATTGCGGTCAAACTTTACACGCACATTCACACTATGTTGAGGAGCAAATGCCACCCTTTTAACATTGGCCTGTTATAGCGCCACCAGCAGGTCTAATTTAGCAAAACAATTGTTTTGAACAAAATGCCTCAAATCATGAATGCAGTGTATGAAGAAATGGCTACCTTTTCACATTGGCCTATTATAGCGCCACCAGGAGGCCACAATAACCTACCTGACCACACTTTTTCTAGTTCCTCTATGAATTGAATAAACAGGACCACAATGGAAGCAAGCCCTCAGGGCTTTTTGTGTTATCCTTTTGGCACCATTGTATAATCGTACCACTGTACTTTTTGCGAACTGTTAATAAAATATTCAATCAATCAAAAAAAGGTTACTTAAAATGACCCCAGATGTGTTTTAAAGTGAAATTACCCTTTAAGTCTGGGATTCTGGAAACTGCTACCTCTGTGACCCGACTACAGATGAACGGACGGACGGACGGACGGACGGACGGGGCATGTCCATGTATAGAAACCTCAATAGCTGTTTTAAGCAGAAATGAGACAAGCAACCGATTTAACTGCCGTATTAACGCAATGATTCCATAAGATTTTAGGGCCCTAAATGTTTTTGTTTTTTTTTCATCTTTTTATGTTTTCCATAATTGTCTCTTTTTCATGCCATTGTGTTCAGTTTGTTCTTTTTTTTTTTTTTTACATTTTATGCCAGAGAGATTTGCTTCAAAAGTAAATGTATTATTATTATCATTATTATTATTATTATTAATGAACACAGTCAACAGTGCCCTTTGAAGGACTCAAGTAGTGACATTTCGACCTACACAATACTGTGAAGTGAACATCAAAATGTCCTATTAGTACTGTAAGTAAATGTTTCAATTGTGTAACCCATCTTTATTTCTGTTTACAAACATTTACATAATGTGTTAAGAAATTAACAATGTGTTTGGGAGATGAGGGGAAAATATACTGTGTAAAATATCTTATGACGTTGTGGCTTTAAAAAGAAAACAAAATTGCACCTAAATTATGTGCTGTGAAACCTAAATGAAAAAGTTAGGCATACCAGTGCAGCCAATGTAAAATGTTAGACTAGAGCCCTGAATATAATACAATATAATATAATATAATATAATATAATACAATATAGTATAGTATAATATAATATAATATAATATAATATAATATAATATAATATAATATAATATAATATAATATAATATAATATAATATAATATAATACAATACAATACAATACAATACAATACAATACAATACAATACAATATAATATAATATAATATAATATAATATAATATAATATAATATTTCTAAATATGTTTAAATGTTATCAACACCCTATTCTTAATATTCCTTATTAGGCTTCATGGGAACCTCGTTTAATTTACAAATGACCTCCCAAAGTATGTGTGTGGCACATTGACACAGGAAAAGCAAATCTGTATTTTACTTGAATTTTCTGACATTATCCAAATGGACACAAATGGACTCATGCATCCGTTTGGTTCCATTTCTACACTCTCTGAGGTAGCGTTCATGATTAGAAATTACAACAAAAAATATTTAAAAAAATATCCAACTGAAGATAAACACTAAATAAAGTGTGTTTACATTCCCCAAAGCATTTAATCAGGATATAATGTGTTGACATGCACACAGTGGTTACGCATGTTTGTTTTAATACATTTTCTACATCAGTTGTTTTCAAACTTTTAACTTTTTATTCCACGGCACCCCTGAATGACATGGTACTTTATAGCACCTTATATTTAAGTCATATTACGGTATGTAGATATGTAAACCTTTCCCCTAAGATACAGTAGGCCTATGTCAGAAGGAAAACTTGAGAGAATATCTGTTTCCATTAGGACAGATTGAAAATAATTTATGCTTGACATTTAACCACTTGAACCCCAACATACCTATTCTGTGGGGGAAGGGGAACATTGACCAAAAATAGCCGATCTATAAGCTCACAACGTAATAGCAGTGTGACGCACTGTGAGCTTGTAGATTGGCTAATCTTGGCAAAGATTTTTTTGGCGTAGATCGAAAAATAACACACCAGTACAAGTACAGTGCAAGTATAGAGGGTCTAAGTGGTTAGACTGAAGTGATATTGATGAATTCCAAACATTAGCAAAGTATTCTGCAGCACCCCTGGACTTGCGTCACGGCACCCTAGGTGCCAATTAACCCAGCGCTTCTCATACTTCATGTCATGTCAAGCACCCCTAAATTGAATGTATTTGGCCCCCATCTGAAGATATTTTGTGCCAGGGACCCCCATACTAGATTTGTGTTGTTAAAATGTTTAAAGATTTAGTTTGAATAGCAGATCTACAACCGCAACTATTTTCAAATAGTCAAAGTTTAAAGTGGTTAAACTATATTTAAAAAAAAATCAGAGATCCCCAAGAACGTATCCGTCTATCGGAAGTGCTGGAGAGAGGTTGCCAAAAAGTTCGAGCCAGCACATAGTAATAATACTAATAATACTACTACTACTAATAATAATAATAATAATATATTGCACTTTATATTGCACTTTACATTTGAAGCAAATTTCACCCAAAATATTGTCAAAACTTTCATTTATAATTTCCAATACAGCCTCCATAATTCTCCACTGGGAGAGAAGAAGAAAAATAGACATAGAGAGAAAAAAATAAAGTTTTACCCAAATTTACAGAGATTAACTCTGTGTTAAATAAACATGATATAGGAAATAAAGTAATTTGTCCCAGAATAATTACTTTACACATTTCGGACAAGGTCTATTCACACTGGATTCAAATCACATACGTTCTACTTAATTATTTCAAATGACCAGAGGCTTTACTCACTTTGTCCAGTATGTGTGTCTTACATTGGTCTTTGCTGTTGCAGAATAGATGAGTTGATGTCTGTTCTAGTCTAGACTGAACACTGTCAAACCAACCCCACGTTGTTTTAGATGCACTTGTGAATGCCATGTATGGATGCATGTGCAAGTACAGAAGTACACACAAACACACACAGTGCATGTACACACAAATACACACAAACACAGACAGTGCATGTACACACACACACACACACACACACACACACACACACACACACACACACACACACACACACACACACACACACACACACACACACACACACACACACACACACACACACACACACACACACACACTATCTGCAGGATGAAAAACTCTTTACCACAAAATGTACGCATGAAATTGAGGTGTTACATTCTGGGCGGGGAAAGTGAATGGAAAGTTTTCTGCATTTCTCTCATCAAAAGCTGTAGAAGATGTCCCCTCCATCAACTGACAAATAAACAGTTTTATTTAGTTGTATTCAACTGATAATAAAATAAAAAGCGATAATAATGGAGACACTGTGGTATTAAATATCCATGATTATAGTGGTGACAGTGTGGTGTACATAACAATGATAATAGTGGTAATAGTGTGTTATATGAGATAACAATGATAAGCAGTGTATGATGTTGACTGACATTAATAATGAAACCTTGGTAGTATGTGGTCAGTAACTCAGGAAACAGGATGCTTTTAACATGCATCTCCCCACTTCCTTTTCATCTGTTTCATTGTCTGCAGTAAAAACTGCAGTGCTGTTTGTATCATTTAGTAACATTTCTTGATGGTCATTGAATTTGACTGTAAGTATCAATTCATGTGTCATTTTAAACAATCATATTGAGTCAAGAGTATTATCAGGTACGTACTTACAGTATTTTTCATTGGTCAGTAGAATGTAGAATTCATTGACTGGAATAATGCTATTGTCAAGTAAAGTTTTATTAAATGCTTCCACTGTTCAGTTTACAAGTTTGTAAAAAGATCTGGGTTACAAAACAACACGTTATTAACAAATCACTTTAACAGTAATGGTGTTTTTTGTCAGATGCACTTACAATACAGCTGTGACAACACTACAGGCAGTGACATTCTTATTGTACTTGACCACTTAAACCCACTTTGTTGACAAGGGTTTCATAGGGCTCTATACTTGGCCTCCTCCTTTTCCCTCTACACCAAATCTCTTAGCTGAAAATGTGTCACAATGCGACACGTTGTGAGCTTGTACATCTGCTGTTTTAGCCCACTCTTCACCTATCATGGCATGCTCAGAAAAGGGACTTTAGGGTTCAATTGTAACAAATATATATAATACGTTGATCAAAAATCCATATTAAATACAAAACAGCAAGTAGTATATATGTCATAATAGAATAAAATCAAGTGAAATGTTATAAATGTCACATAGAAACAACGGTAAACATGGAATTCTCATGGTTGTGGTAACGATTCAAAGTCAGGTTGTCAGACACAGCCAGGAGAATCAAAACGTCACATTAATAGTCTAGCTTTTTACTAAATAATTCTTCCACTTCTGCATTGTCTCGTTTAAATGTGTATTTTAAGATTCTGCCAGGTAACAGGGTGAAATAATGTCCCATGGGGTTCATTTTAAACCCTAATCTTACAAAAATCCTACCCAAACCCAAAAATGGAAACAATAGCAAATAGCAAAGCTTTAGAAGTATATAACATACAGAGACAAATGAATTTTTTTCCACACAATACAAGCACGTCTTGGCTCTTTTAGTTCAGGCCAAAAATAGAGAAAAAAACGCTGAAAATGTTCCGATTTATCAATATTTGTCTTTTACTAAATACTTGGATTGTTTTCTTGTTTGGTTATTATGTTCATTTGCTATTTGCTCCTCTCCAGGGCACTCTGCCAAAAGCATTGGATGCTGAGAGCAATGAAGAGCGATGCTTGGGCACTGGGAAGAGAAGTGCATGACAGAAACTGTGTCTAAGGGCGGATTCAGACTATGGTCCCGAGTGCGCACCCCGGACCACTTGGGTTGGTGTGAACGTTGCGTATCGTTCCCCGGAACGGATCACCGTACCGTACCCGAGACCACCTCCGGAGGTAGTCTCGGATCCGGATCATGCATACTCGGGTACGGAACGATGCAATGTGAATCCATCCGTACCAACAGGAGGAAGTGGACTTCTAATCATATATGCTTTATATATTTTTATAATGACACATTATTTTAGCTGGGTTATACCTTCTCATAGTTCTACTTGAATGTTGACAAGAAATAATAATCCCGCTAGTGTTTGAGTAGCGCGAGCCGTGAAAAAACAAACAAAAAACACATGTGAAGCGTAACGTCGCCTCTATATGAATATACCAAGGATTAGTCCGTGACGTCACTGCTAAAATACCACGGATGCATCAGTGACGTCATGATCATATTGATAATAACAGAGACGCGAGAGACGACGTTACATTTTGAGGTTTCAAAGACCAGTGCACACACTGCTTTGGTTATGTATTGTTGTTCTGTTATTATTAGAACACAGTCAAACTTTATTATTCACTCTGCACTCTGACAAGTGACTCTTCTTCTGTGAATGACATTCTCTATCTCCCAAAGCCCCATAGTCAACAGCGCCCCCATGAGGCACATGGATCAGAGCAAAATGGATTACAACACAAACCCCAATGGTTAATGTGATTATGTATGTATACAACAGTTTAACTTCACAAAGCAGAACACTAACATGCAGTTTTATCAGTGATATTAAAGCTGCACTCTGGAACTTATTATTTTGTTTATGAATAAACGTTAACCACTCTCCCAAACCACTCTCCCAAATGTAGACCCTGATGTAAGGTTGGACACCTACTGGTGGACAACTAATAACTGCAGAAGCTCATAAGCACAATATCTCCCCTGGCCAATCAGAGACTGGCTCTTGATGAGTGGTAGAAATGAGGACTCTCACAGGGAGGACCTGGGTTTGAATCCCAGGTAGGACATGAGTTAAAGATTGCAGCTTTAAGATAATGAATAATATACAGTCTTCTCACAGATCCAGTTGTTTGTCCGAAAACATTCCATATTTTTCCAGTTTCTATCTGCAGGCCAGTAGTAAGCACAATCCCAGCTGAGATAGTTAAAAGGAAATCCAGCACCCCAGTACCTGCAGAATAAACATTTTAATCACATCCACTCAGTTACTCACATGTACAGTGACTTTGATAGAATTTACTTTAGAAAAACTTGTAAAATCCTTGTACCCTCCTGTTTCGAATCTGCTACAGTAATCCCAGTACTGAAAAATAGCTGGTAGGTATTGGTTTAAAATGACTGGCGTCCAATAGTGCTCACTGCTGTTCAACAGCAGGTTGCCACACACCCTACAACCCCACCAACCTGCTTACAGGCAAAAGAGATCCACAACAACAAATTACCTGAGTGAGTGATGATGTACATGACCAGGCCTATGATCCCACCCATCTGCATGAGACACAGCATCACCAGACACACAGCAACAGCTTTGAAAGTCCTTCTCACTGGTTTAGAGCTCTGTCCTGCAATGGAAAACACAGCTAGTGTGCAGCCACTGAGAAACAAGACTAAAGGGCTGTTCACACCAAGCATGACAACTATAACAATAACTATGAATATGTCATGTTAAAAAATAATTCTGACGGAATGGAAGGCAGTGTCCACACCACAACTATAACAACAATGATGGTGGTGATCGATATCGGTATATATGTTACAGGGAAAATGGCATTCCAGGGAAATTGAAAAAGGTTTTCACCCACCCCCCCCCCCCCCAGGCAATTCTGTAGAACCAACACTAGAGGGCAATGCAAACCACACTAGACTAGAACCATCGGCCAGTCGGCACGGGCTCTCGCCTGCGCTCGGGCGCGCCTCCTCGGCCTCAAGCTCTGCTAAGTCGGCGCGTCTCCGTCATGGACAATAACTATTATCACGTGTGCATGTGAACGCGTGTTCAGCGTTCCCCTAGCGTAGCTTCCTGGTTGCTATGTGGGGGGGAACAACAGAAGCCAGGTCCGCCTCGCATCAAAGCCCCGCCTCGCGCCTCGCGCCTCGTTAAAGGGATAGTTCACCCCCAAAATTACCTTTTTTTACTCACCCCATGGAGACTTGAATTAAAGGATATTTTTTTGTTTTTGTCGCATCCCTAAGCCAATAATTTGATGACGAGCAGTGGGCTCCAGTAGGAGACACAAAGGTGTGTAATCGATAGATATAGATAGTCATTTTGGGGTGAACTATCCCTTTAAGTTAATTATGCTGCAAGAAAATCTGAATGAAATAATTGTTTTCCTGCTGCAGGAAAACAAATGACTTATTTTTGTATACTAAACTGTTTTCCCACTTTGAAACAGAGTAATCGCCAAGACACACACGGCCCTATTCTCGAGCACTTTCCCCCCCCCCTAAACCACGTTAAATACCGATAATGGAGCTGCGCCGCCCCAATAGGTTATTCTAGCACCTGCTCTACCCGTCACCATTATTCCGACGCCGTTATTTGCGCGTGGAGGTGTGCCCGTGGGCGTGTTGTTGCTATATCCCCCACATTGCCATTCTGCAGACACACATGGGTACGGCTTAGGGAGGGGGGATAGTGCTTTCTAAAAGCACCCGCCGGTTTCTAAAAGCACCCGCCAAGTGCACACAGACACTGCAATGGCTTTGTGCGTTGGACCATGAGCCGTGTTGCCAGCCTTGGCGAGAAATAAGCAACCGCAGGTCTATGAAAACAAAAAGAAGCAACTATAAGGCCACATGAGCACTTCAAACTACTAACTAGAGCTTAACTAGGGCTCGGAAAACAGTAGCTATCTTTTATATCCCTCTTCTGCCTTGATTAACTCACTGTTTCTCAACGTTGGGTCTGATGACCACCAGGGGTCCAAATGGACCCTTAGGCCCCTATTCCAGGTGAGATTTGAACAAACCACTATTTGATGGGTTATTCTAGCACCTGCTCTACCCGTCACCATTATGCCGACGCCGTTATTTGCGCGTGGAGGTGTGCCCGTGGGCGTGTTGTTGCTATATCCCCCACATTGCCATTCTGCAGACACACATGGGTACGGCTTAGGGAGGGGGGATAGTGCTTTCTAAAACCACCCGCCAAGTGCACACAGACACTACAATGGCTTTGTGCGTTGGACCATGAGCCGTGTTGCCAGCCTTGGCGAGAAATAAGCAACCGCAGGTCTAACAAAAAGAAGCAACTATAAGGCCACATGAGCACTTCAAACTACTAACTAGAGCTTTCATATCCCCTAAATATTTCAGCCCGGCTCGACTAATAATTGACAAATTAGGCCCAGCCCAGCCAGTCAGTCATTTTTCTAAAGAAGCCTTTTTTCTCATTAAATCTTGGTAATTCGTTAAGAACAGGAGTCATTCCACCCTATTCCAACAGTCTATATTTTATTTAAAAAACAGCTTGGAGCAAATAGGGCTATATAAATATATACACTGCCCCATAACCATTTTAAGAATGATATTCGGTTATTATACGAAATATATTTTTAATTGAGATATTTTCGTTTTTTCCATATTGCTGTCATGTCTTAATAAAATCATGCTTTTAGCAAGCAAAATAAGCAGTACAAAACAGTTTGGATTACTTTGTTTGATGGGAAAGAGTTGCGATGGAGAAATCACATCCAATGTTACCTTCTACTGCCTGCTGCCTGTGCTCTCATTTGAAGAAATAATCCAAAATTTACTTTGAGGTGAAAAAGACATGAAGAAAGCTTTTCAATCTCAATAGTCTGAAGATCCATTCTATACGTCATGTTATGGTTTAAACTTTAAAGGGGGCTCTCTGCTGCTGCCATTGTGACAACTGTCAAGACAGCTGATTGATTTGACCTACTTTTGCGTTGCGCTGCCCTGATGATTAATTATTTGGCATCAGCTGTGTAAGAGTATAACTATTTTAAATGGCTTTCATATACTCTTGGGGATCTGACTAATGACAAGTTGCTTATTGTGAACACAATACGCTACAAATTAATTAATATATGACGGGCCGGGTCGGGTCCCGTTGGGTTTGGGCTAAAATCTTAAGCACTTACATTTTTTATAAGATGATCGGATCATCTAGTGTGATTTTCATTTTGGCTGCTGTCTCGTTAAACCCATGCTGCGGGTGAATATGATATTATATATTATATATATTATATTATTATTATATTCCCCACGTAAAAGCTGTCATGTTTACTGCATTAAAGGTTCTCAATCTTTTCAGGCCATCGACCCCCCAAAATAACCATATTTGAACTGGGGACCCCCCCCTTTTTGTTTGACTCGGTTCCACAGATAAATATTGTGAAAATAGCAGATCTACAAGCTCGCCAGGCGTTGGGTGCTCCATTGTGGTCTCGACCCAGAGGTTGAGAACCACTGCATTAAAAGCTCCAAGCAAGTTACATGTCTAGTATGTTGTTGACCACGTAATGTAATGTTTTTGGTTTAGTGTTAGGCTACTCCGTGGCGCGCGCGCGCCTCATTGTTTATGCTGTCCAAAATAACAGATCTGTAAGCTGTCGACACGACATGACGCAGCGCCGTTGATAGCTTGTATGTCTGTTATTTTGGGTAGGTAGGCGACGCACATACGCATCGCAGCAATGTGTCTGGGTTTGAGAGGCTATGATGTAAACTTAAAGTGTAGCTCTGTTCGGGATTACTGAACAAAGGTGGATGATGAAAGATAACGGGGACGTATGGATGTAACTTAACTTTAACTGCGTCACTTCAGAGGAAACTATGGAGCTATACTTCAGAGATGTTTACCCCTGGAATCCATTAGAATGATGGAAATAGAACGATAACAGCCAACGTGAGTACATAGGCTATAGACCTTTCCTAAAACTGTCAAATGTATTATACCCATGTGCTACTGTTTGTCTGTGTACCACGTAGGAGCGTTGTCGCAACATGATGTAATTAATTATTTGGGAGCAGCCGGTGTGTAGCCTACCAATAGTATAAATATTTTAAATGGCTTTCATATACTATTCCGGATCTGACTAATATGACAAGCTTATTGTGAATACAATAGGCTACAAATTAATATAAAAAATTATTTGGATAAAAAAAAAAAAAAGAAGAAGGAAAACAAGCCCAATGCGGCTTATAATAATCAGACCAGGCAACAGTGCAGACAGGGAGATAGGCTAGAGCATATATTGGATTGGGGATGACGGCTAGCGCAGTCTTCTCTTAAAGGCAATGGCTTCTGGCACGGTGATTGGTTTTATCATTGTAACGTCCAAACCACACCTATGAATAATGGTAAGGGGTAGCTCAGGTGTTTGGCGGGTGAGAGGGGTGCCACAGAATACCAAAATTTGCGGGGAAACGCCTCTTGCCTAGTCCTAATTCCGTAATTAGTGGTTTGTTCAAATTAAAACTGGAATAGGGGGTGTACACTCTCACAGTTAAATTAACACTAAGGATTCTAAAGAGCAGATTGGGGTCCCAGAGGGAAAAAATGGGGTCTGTGGCCTCTTCAGGCTTCGACCCCCCAAAATAATCATATTTGAACTGGGGACCCCCCACCTTGACAAGCACTTGGAATTGTAGGAGTTGAGGCAGGAGGTTTGACTCGGTGCGTGCGGTGCCACAGATAAATATTGTGAAAATAGCCGATCTACAAGCTTATTTTTCCTCTTTCTTAAATTATTTGACGATTTGGCCAATGTTTGACCAGTTTTCATAATATAGTTTGTTGATTACCTTTGATGCAGTAATGGTCTTTTTTCATTTCATTTCAATTCTTCCTTCTTTTTTTTTGTATTAAATCATCACTACTGTCATCTGGGGACCCGCCCAAAATCATTTGGGGATCCCCCTGGGGGTCCCGACCCACAGGTTGAGAACCACTGCCCTAACACACACCAAACTGGGGGTCCTTGAAATCTAAAAGGTTGAGAAACACTGGATTATATTTTTATCAAAATCACACCTTGAAACAGAGAAATCACACAACATTGTCAAACGTACCCTGAATATGTGTTCCTGCTGCATCGTCCATTATGTCCTCCTGTGACCCAGAGACAAACTCACTGATTCTGACGTTATCGTAGATGTCCACCACTGTCTCCTCCTCCTCTCCTCTCTCCTCCTCCAGCTGTCCACTGTAGTCAGTGTCCCTCGTCTGTCCCCTGTCTCCATCTCTCGGTCTCACCTTCTTTGTCAAGACTGGACTGGCATGAATAACTGCAGACAAGGCAAAAAAAATTAAATGGCTTTTATATTATTAGGGACCAGTCGAAATTTACATAAGGGGGGGCATGGAGGAAATGTATGTGCCCTGATCTAAAATGCCATGACCCTCCCTTTGACAAAAAAAAAAAATCAATGACCCTCCCCAAGTGATTACAAAAAAAAGAGTAACCCTCCCCGCCTAGAAGTGTCACGATATATTGTGTCACGATATAGCCTATCGTGGTATTAAAATGTGATGATAGTTATTGTCATGATGTCATACTGTATCGTAATATTTTTAATAATAATTAATAATAATAATTTAGTAATAAATTCAAAATTAAGGGACCAGTCGAAATTTACATAAGGGGGGGCATGGAGGAAAATAGGGGAGGGTCATGCCTTTCTAATTTTGGTCCAAGGGAGGGTCAGCTAATTTTACTTTGAATCCAAGGGAGGGTCATGCAATTTTGAATTGATAAAATAGTCCGTTTTTTATATACCTTTTTAGTACAGCAGAACAGTGGTCAATGACCCCTCTCCATTTCAAAGGATACAAAGAATTCAAATCAAGTAACACCTTGTCTATTTAGAATCAATGACGGTCGTTAACAAGCCATCAACGCACAGCGAGTGTGAACGACCCAATCAAATCTATTCAGCGTCTTAACGATGGTGGTTGAACAATTAAGCAAAACTTCAACAGGCGTTATTGGAGAGATGCATTATAAATAGGCCTACTATAACTGGATATTCATAATCATTTGAAGTAATTCTGTGCATGTGATTAATGTGGATCTATATGGACAGTTGTGTATAGATGCCTAGCTCCACAAGTAAAACCAGAAGCATCAGGCCATAATTGATAGCCTAATTTGTTTTATGTAGGCAACAGTGTAGTTGTAGTCACTGTAGTTGATAATTAAAAGGGCACAGTGACAAAAGTTTTAAACTACTGGTTACCAAATATTCAACTTTCTTCAATCTGACCAGGATTCAATGGGTTTCCCACATGTAAGATGAGAACACTGTCCATTCTGCTACCACTACTACAGATACACTGTGCATTTAGCAAGACTGACTACACTACAGCAATGTTCTAATCAATGTGGAAAGCAAAACATTGGACATATCAGTTTTAAATGTCATGTTGTATTTGATGGGGAGGGTTAGGGGTGTCAAGAATTTCACAATACGATACATGATGTTGGGCATGATATCGATATGATATATTATTAATGTTCTTTTCTCATGTATCATCAACATTGGCCATCATCTTATAAATAACGTTATAAAGCAAGTTAGAAACAATTACAAAGTGCTTTCTACACACAAATAAATACATTTGTGCAAGCTTAATGGAGAAGTGAAGTTCTCACTAACTATAAACCCATTGTTTCAGAGGACAGATAGACACTAATATAACAAATATAATATAATATAAGACTGCATAACTATAAATTCCACAAACCTCATATTTTTGTCATCTGGACTTTACCAACCAAGTGCAGCCTAGTTATTTCCAACAGCTAAAAAAAATCTATAATACCAGATACAGTATAATACAATCTTAGATTAGATGTAGGCCTATTTGAGAGTGCAGATGCATGTCACATTAACGAGCGTCAACGAGCATCAGCTGACACACAACACCTCCCCTCTGCAGTGCTTTAAACTGAAAGTGACTGACTGGAGTCTGTTTAATTTCTCTCCAAAATACCTGGACATGATTAATAATTACTATGATTATGATAAGCTTTACATGTCATATCATACAGTAAAAACTCCTAACTTTCACCGGCAAAAAAATAGTTTTTTTTTTTTTTTATTATTATTTTTTTTTTATATTACGATACAGTATGACATCATGACAATACCTATCATCACATTTTAATACCACGATAGGCTATATCGTGACACTTCTATGCGGGGAGGGTTACTCTTTTTTTTTTAATCACTTGGGGAGGGTCATTGATTTTTTTTTTTGTCAAAGGGAGGGTCATGGCATTTTAGATCAGGGCACATACATTTCCTCCATGCCCCCCCTTATGTAAATTTCGACTGGTCCCTTATTATTATCATTGTCGTATATGATGAGGCATAAACTGCGGTTAGCAGGCTTGTAGTTGTAATTATGAAGAGGAGAAGAAGAGAGACGTCAAGGTTTCCAGGTTCCAGAATCATTCAGTGTGTTTATTCAGCAAGAAACAGCATAACAGAGAACCAGAGAGCCAGGGGCAGAGCCCTGAGCTCCACACAGCCTGACGGCCTGGCAGTACTAATCTCAAGTCACATTTCAGTTCACTTTTATGCACTGTATTTCACATTTACATTAGAACACAGGCATGTGGGGTGTCAGAGAATCCCCCCAGCTGTTGACCAACTTCTTTTGAACATTGGCAAATGGTACTGATTAGCAACTGAATGCCAAGAACTCAGGCCTGATGTCTCCAGGTCAACAAAAGGAAATGTACAGCTATGCAGAGTGTCCCTAATTACCTATGCAAACGCCAGGCTGGCTTTAGATTTGTACATTATGTTATGAGGGTTTTTACTTGCATACTGTCATATAAAATATAGCAAATAATACGACATCATCAAAACTAAACTACTGATGGGAACGAGGCCGGCCCTCGCGCTGTATAGTAATAATTAATTATTTTTGAGTGTGCGCTTTCACTGGTGTGCGCAGTAGCTGGACTGTCAGCTGTGCTCTCGTGCTATGATATGTAGATCTGTCGCACATGATTGGCTTAGCCTGCGTTGCCAGGTCTGCTTATTGTATAAGCGATTTTGGGATTATTTGGTCGCTTCTTTTGGGCTTGTTTGCATAGACCACGCCAGCGCTTGTTTCTCGCCCGTTTCACGAATCTGGCAACGCTTGTTTCCAGTCAGTGATCATTTTGACGTAGCACACATCCCGGAAGTAAACAGCGAGCTGAAATATTGCAAACACTTTATGATTATTAATAGTGGAGACACATGTGAAGGTGGAAAAGAAAGTAGATTTAGAAAGTATTGTCTACTTTTGCATGAGCGATTTTTGTAGCAAGTTGGGAAAGAATTGGACCACTTCTTTGGCCGTGAGTTGTACCTAAATGTTTGGGTGCAAAAAAGGGCCCCCTCTCTGATTGTGTGGCAGGATCAGTGGCCACTTTGGACACAAATAACATGGCAGCCAACGTCTTTGACTTCATACCCAAGAGTCTCTGCAAGCAGGTCCGGCGAGGACGCGCTGTGATTGGCCAGTCTTGGCTCATTGAAACTCATTGTCTCCCCTACACATAGTAATACAATCAAGCCCCTAGCAGGGACCACCCTGAGTCTATATATTTATGGAAGGATGATTGTTATTGCTTAAACATGTAACTACATCATTATGGGACATAATATGCTATATAGTTGTTAAAAGGTTACCCTAATGCTGCTTTAAGTTTCACACCCAATCATATATTGGATATGCCAAACTGTTACATAGTGGTCAGAATGAAAAGGGAAAGTAAACCTACCTAATGATCATCAACACCAAACTTGCAGCCATAATGTCAAAATAAGTGGGGGGATTTATTTTGATATATATATATTTTAACCTTAAATGTAGGGGTGCTTCACCCCTAAAACGGGTCTAAAAACACCCCTGATGACGACTCACAACGTTGTCAAACTCACCCACAGAGGCGTCATTTCATAAAATTAGAATAAAATAGAGGGTTGCAAAAAGGTTACAACAAATAAACTGCTGTTTTGTCCAATCTGCATGCTCTTCAATTGAGACATTTACTGTAGATCCTTTGTCTAGGACACGACCTACAATCGTGACACAAATTCTGACCTTGAGGTGAAATTTCTCCCCAGAGCAAGCAGGCAGGCTCTAGCTCAGTGGTAAAAATGTCAGCTCTTGTGCAGGACACCTAGGTTCAAATTCAGGATAGAACTGGAAAGTTGGATAGTGCAGCTTTAATTTCAATTAAAACAAGACAGAGATTTCAGCTAATTAAGAATTGTGCAAATGTGAGTTCTATATTTTTGAAAAACATATTGCAATATTATGTCCTTATTTTGACACACCACAGTGCATGTATATCTGCATGTCATTATTTTCAATGTGAAACAATTACCTTATGTCACTCTAGTCTATAGTCTGTGTCACTGCTTCGGTTGTTTTGATAATAATAAAACATACAATTTATGAAGCGCTTTTCTATGTACTTTTTTCGAAGTTACTTTACAAAACAGAAACACAAAATAAAAACTAGAAAAGGGGAATTAGAATTAGGTAGGGAATGCGAGTCCGAAAAGGTGTCTTGGGGATGTCCAGGAGGTTAACTTGGCATTACCCGAGGGAGCAGGAGGGCGCGTGGCATTGGAGGAGTTCAGAGAGGGAGGAGATGAGTATCTTGAAATCTGTTTGACTGGGAGCTTGTTTGTTTTGTCTTGTTTTAACCTCTATAAGGACTGCTTTCGCCTGTCATTGTTTGTGACTTTGACATTGCACAAGGCTGATGTCCTGTCATTGGTTGGTGTTTCCCTACCAACATCGATTCCAACCATTGGCAACTTGTGTCGCGCTCGGCGTGACGTATTTTTGTCACCCACATTATCGTTTGCCAATGCAAAAATAGCAACAGATTGCTCACGACGATGCATTGGGCCCTCAAATTTTGGAAACCATGTCAGGCGAGCGAGTTGCCGCGCAGAACGTTGCAAAGTCCGCTTCAGCCGACTCAGCGCCGTTTAATCGTAACTCATATCCCCCTAGTCAACATGTGCTGTTTCAGCCCCCCCTTCCAGTCAAACATTTGACTTCTTGGGATGTCACCCGTTTGCTTTCTTGGGAGTGAGAATGCGTTGGTTTTCGGGACAAGGCTGGTGGCGGACGATAGGGAAACAGTGGTGGTCACGCCCCACGCGCAAAGCCTTACCTCTAAATAGTGGGTAAGGTGGCTGCCAAGGTGGATGTGATTCACAGTTTTTTTCCACATTCAGCCCAAGGCTTCATTCTGCCAGCAGTGACAGCATTGATAGATTTGAACAGACATTTCCCACAGTGTCGCAGGTATAAAAAACACCGCTTCCAGCCCTGGCAGTACACAATGCTTCAGTGAAGAATGTGCTGCGGGTGTTCCTAGGCAGATTCATGGAGCTATTATGGGCATATTACTGATTAGGTGGGGTCTGGCCCCTGGGGTTTTGTCCTTTCAAAACTTTCTTTGGATCAGCAAGCCCGTCCAAAGCGGTTCAGTGCAGTAGTAGGGGGCTATAAAAAGAGAAAACCTGTCTATTATCAAACACAGTTCATAAAAAGCGATAATAATGGAGACACTGTGGTATTAGATATTCATGGTAATAGTGATGACAGTGTGGTATTGTACATAAAAATGATAATAGTGGTGATAGTGTGGTATATGAGGTAACAATGATAAGTAGTGTATGATGTTGACTGACATTAATAATGAAACCATGGTAGTATGTGGTCAGTAACTCAGGAAACAGGATGCTTTTAACATATATCTCCCCACTTCCTTTTCATCTGTTTTATTGTCTGCAGTAAAAACTGCAGTGCTGTTTTTGTCATTTTGTAACATGTCTTGATGGTTATGTATTATACTGTAAGTATCAATTTATGTGTCTATTTTAAACAATCATATTGAGTCAAGAGTATTATCAGGTACGTACTTACAGTATTTTTCATTGGTCAGTAGAATGTAGAATTAATTGACTGGAATAATGCTATTGTCAAGTTTTATTAAATGCTTCCACTGTTCAGTTTACAAGTTTGTAAGAAAATCTGGGTTACAAAACAACACGTTATTAACAAATCACTTAACACCTTTACCGCCGGGCCCGTAGTTCTACGGGCCGTTAAATCCAACGGTTAAGCGCCGAGCCCGTAGTCCTACGGGCTGCGGTCTTTTCGCGCATGCGCGGTCCGGGTGCACTTTCGGAATTTTTTTGATCCACTTCCGTTTCCGGTTTGATGACAGGAAATAGAATTATTTGGGATCCGGTTTCGACGATCACGCCCGCTCCCATTCTACAGACGAAACTGAAACTCAATTCTCTTCCTGTAGTTTTTTCTCCTCGCATTTCACTGTTTAACGTAATCCGCTCTAACTACAGTCATGGAAGTCCGTTTGACATGCGGTCTTCACTGGGAGATACAGGGAGATCTCGCGGATGTAAACAGACCGTTCACGGCTCAATCTTAAGGATTTTAACAAGATCTATGGCGACATGAAAAAAACAAAAAAACAACAAAAACACCTTGGCACTGGTGAGTACATTATGAGATTAACCTCTGGCGGTGGATGTGTTCTTAACAGTAAGGGTGTTTTGGTCACATGCACTTACAATACAGGTGTGACAACACTACAGGCAGTGACATTCTTATTGTACTTAAACCCTATATACTTTGTTGACAAGGGTTTCATAGGGCTCTATACTTGGCCTCCTCTTAGCTGAAAATGTGATGCAATGCGACACGTTGTGAGCTTGTAGATCTGCTGTTTTAGCCCACTCTTCGCCTATCATGGCATGCTCAGAAAAGGGAATGTAGGGTTCAATTGGTCAACAGTGTGAAAGCATAGAAAATGTAATACAGTGATCAAAAATCCCTTTTAAATACAAAACAGCAAGTAGCATATATGGCATAATAGAATAAAATCAAGTGAAATGTCATATAGAAACAACGGTAAACATGGAATTCTCATGGTTGTGGTAACGATTCAAAGTCAGGTTGTCAGTCACAGTCAGAAGGATCAAAACGTCACATTAATAGTCTAGCTTTTTACTAAATACTGATTTTTCTATACCAACTGCATTTTCTCGTTTAAAGGACAACTTTGTTTTTTTTACAACCAAGGTTTATGTCTTAGCTTGTAATTAAAGTAAATAAAAGATGAGTGTTACACTGGAGTGTGGCTAAATATGTGGCTAAATATGTCTTTTTTTACACAATAACCCGGCAATTTTTTAATTATTATTTACAGTAGCTCTTCTAGCCCCCAATAACTCACATATGGCCATCAAAGACCATGGGACCTTTTTTATTGTGTAAAAAAGGATATATTTAGCCTACTGTGCTGGCTGTGACTGATGTCCGCCAGTGGGTGGGACTGTTTTCTGAAGTTACTGGGAGGGTGCCTTTATTTTAGGACAGGTGTTTGAGATTTGTAATTAAGTTCCTGCTCAAGGTGTGCTAGATTTATGATTAGCAGTGCAACATACCAGTTTCAGTTTGGTGTTTGAAGGGCAGACAGATGTCCTCTCTGTTTTTCTTGTTTGACAAAGCATTGTCTGTGAGTATTATTTGTATGTTTATGATTACGTATATCAAAGTAATGTTCATTTATGCTATACTTGAATCCAATTGATGACGTTTTTGTTGTAATTGTATTGCAGTTTTACTCCTGGATTTTGAGTAAAGAGAGTTAACACCTGATACCCTTGTCCGGAGTTATCTTTCTGCCTAACTGCGCCTGTCAAAGCAGTGAGGGCAGAACAGTAAAAAGACAGAGACGTCTACAGCAACTAATCTAAGAGGATATACACGTCAGCCTTAATCTAGTACCTGAACATGCCTCAGTCACAGGATGATGAGGTTAAGTCAGTCCACACTCACAAATCAAGTTCATCCAAGAACTCTAAATCATCAAGGCACTCTAGTACGGCCTCGGCAGCAAATGCAATGGCAGTCAATGCACGGGCAAAAGCAGAGGCAGCACGAACAAAGGCCATATTTGCTGAAAGGGAAATTCTAATGAGAGTCAGGCAAGCAGAGCTCAAAGTGGAGGGAACGAGACTGGAGGCCACCATTGCAGCGCTTCATCAGCAATGTGACGCAGAGGCGGCCGATGCTGAAGCCAACGTATATGAGGCTGCAGCTAACAAAGTGGAGGAAAAGCGCAAGAGTCGCTACCTCTCTCAGAAATCGAACCCCTTACAACGCACCAGTGAGTATGTGAAAGATCAATCCTTACGACATGACAAGTTCATGCCAGATGAGCCTAATGAGGTGCCACCAGGTACCACATTTTATCAACTCAAACAGGAAGTTGACATGTCTGAACCTAGAGATAGAGCCGATATCTCAGTTAATCACCACAACAATGTGGGAGTTCTCCAGCCATCTCAGGGCTACAGGGAGGTCTCTCTGCCATATCAGGGCTACAAGGATATCCCCCAGCAATCCCAGGGCGGGGAGCGTGCCTCTCAGCCATCCCAGGGCGGGGAGCGTGCCTCTCAGCCTTCCCAGGCCTACGAGAGTGCCTCTCAGCCATCCCAGGCCTACGAGCGTGCTTCTCAACCACCCCAGGGCTACGAGCGTGCCTCTCAGCCATCCCAGGCCTACGAGCGTGCTTCTCAACCACCCCAAGTGCTCGAGCTGCGGAACGGGCCTCCAAATGCTCCATTCGCACAGAGGTTAGCTCTGGGATGGGTTATTTTGGGTGACATCTGTTTTGAAGGGGGTCACAAACCTGGCCATGTGAATGTTCTCAAGACAAACATCTTGGAGAATGAGCGACCGAGCTACTTCCTTCCATGCCAAAACAACTTCCAGGTAAAAGAACGTTTCAGCTGCCAAGGTCAACATAAGATTAACTCTCCCGTTCTTGGTCAACCAAACCGGCTGACTGAGGTTGATGTCATGGGGGAAACAGTCTTCCAAGGCACAAGTGCAGATGAAAACGCCATAGAAGAACAAAAAGTCCTGCAGATAATGGAGAAGGAGAGCTATCAGGATGACACAAACAGCTGGATGGCTCCACTGCCTTTCCGCTCCCCAAGACCACGCCTCCCCATTAACAAACAGCAAGCCAGTCAACGCCTCACCTCAGTCTGTCGCACGTTGAAGAAGCGACCTCTCATTCCTGTATCTGCCGACCCAAACTTCCCTCTCATTCTGACACCGGCTACCATCCTGACCCAGAAGGTTGGAGCGCCATCAATACCGCATGTCAATTTTGATGAAGGTGACCTGTTCAAGCGCCAGTGGAGGCAGGTGCAAAACCTCTCCAATGTCTTCTGGCATCGTTGGAAGAACAAGTACCTCTCTACTCTACGAAGCCGCAGGAAGTGGCACTCAGATAGGCCTAACCTACAAGAAGGGGACCTCGTCCCGTTGAAGGACTGTCAGGCCAAGCGGAATTGCTGGCCGAGGGGTGTAGTGGCCAAAACCTTCCCCATTCTTGATGGAACATGCAAGACTTTCTTGAGACCCATAACAGAAACTGTACTACTCCTGCCAAACACTGATAACGAGGACAATGGGAAGAAAATGTAACTCTGACATGTTAGTGATGTCAGGCGGGGAGTGTGCTGGCTGTGACTGATGTCCGCCAGTGGGTGGTACTGTTTTCTGAATTTACTGGGAGGGTGCCTTTATTTTAGGACAGGTGTTTGATATTTGTAATTAAGTTCCTGCTCAAGGTGTGCTAGATTTATGATTAGCAGTGCAACATACCAGTTTCAGTTTGGTGTTTGAAGGGCAGACAGATGTCCTCTCTGTTTTTCTTGTTTGACAAAGCATTGTCTGTGAGTATTATTTGTATGTTTATGATTACGTATATCAAAGTAATGTTCATTTACTGTATGCTATACTTGAATCCAATTGATGATGTTTTTGTTGTAATTGTATTGCAGTTTTACTCCTGGATTTTGAGTAAAGAGAGTTAACACCTGATACCCTTGTCCGGAGTTATCTTTCTGCCTAACTGCGCCTGTCAAAGCAGTGAGGGCAGAACACCTACAGTATATAGACATATTTATGCTAAATATGTCTCACAAGAGAAAATGTCCCACGAAAATTGCTAAAACTATAGAAAGCTCATCTTTTATTTACTTTAATTACATGCTAATTACATGCTTAAAGTTGTCCTTTAAGTGTTTATGACAGGTAACAGGGTGAAATAATGTCCCATGGGGTTCATTTTAAACCCTAATCTTACAAAAATCCTACCCAAACCCCAAAATGGAAACAATAGCAAATAGCAAAACTTTAGAAGTATACAACATACAGATACAAATGAACATTTTTTCCATACAATTTTGACTCAAGGAATTCATAAAAATGCATTAAAATACAAGCACATCTTGACTCTAGTTCAGGGCAAAAATAGCAAAAAAAACTGCCGGAAATGTTCCGATGTATCAATATTTGTCTTTTTACTAAATACTTCTTTCCTTGTTTGGTTATTATGTTCATTTGTTATTTGCTCCTCTCCAGGGCGCTCTGCAAAAAGCATTGGATGCTGAGAGAACTGAAGAGCAATGCTTGGGCGCTGGGAAGAGAAGTGCTCCAGCAAATCTTTACCATTGAATTGCATGACAGAAACTGTATCTACTGTAACTGTGTCTTTAAAGCAAAATGGATTACAACACAAACCATTAAATAATGGTTAATGGTTAATGTGATTATGTATACAGTTTGTACTTCTGTACAATAAAATGTTTGCGTTTTTCTCAGTTCCATTACTAATTATTACTGTTTAACTTCACAAAGTAGAATACTAACATGCAGTTTCATCAGTGATATTAAAGCTGCAATCTGGAACTATTTTTGTTTTAATGAATAAAGGTTATTTGAACCACTCTCCCTACTCTTCCATTGAGAAATGTAGACCCTGATGTAAGGTTGGACACCTACTGGTGGACAAGTAATAACTGCTGAAGCTCATAAGCACAATATCTCCCCTGGCCAATCAGGGACTGGCTCTTGATGAGTGATAGAAATGAGGGCTCTCACAGGGATGACCTGGGTTTGAATCCCAGGTAGGACATATGAGTTACAGATTGCAGCTTTAAGATGAATAATTATGTCTTCTCACAGATCCAGGAGTTTGTCTGGGAACATTGCATATTTCTCCACGTTCCATCTGCAGGCCAGTAGTAAGCACAACGCCAGCCCGCTTGGTCAACAGGATATCCAGCAGACCAGTAGCTGCAGAATAAACATTTTAATCACATCCACTCAGTTACTCTCATGTACAGTGACTTTGATAGAATTACTTTAAAAAGAACTTGTAAAATGTCTCACCCTGTTCTCAGTGTTGTTCCATCCACCCATTTCCATGTGTCCCAATAGTTCTTTTCCAGTCCAATCCAGGTGTGTGATGCTCCCTTCCAACACTTCAGTCCACTGAAGAAATCCTGATGATTTGTACATTGTTTTATTGATTTAATATAAACTTGTCACCCACCCCACATACACACACACACGCACACGCACACGCACACGCACACGCACACACGCACACGCACACGCACACACACACACGCACACGCACACGCACACACACGCACACGCACACACACACACACACACACACACACACACACACACACACACACACACACACACACACACCTGTTTATCTTGACTGTCAATGACCACCAGACGTGCTTCCATCGTCTGACAATGTAGTCTACTTTCCTCCCAGGTTTTCTGTTCAGTAGAGATGTAATAAAAGACGTCTCCAGACTTCTGCCATCCACTGGAACACGACTTGTCTAAACATCAAAAAAGAGTTTTACTGATGGATTTTCAATAAACAGATCATCAGTTCTAACACATTAATGATATGATAACAGTCAAATACTAAACCTGAGTAAGAAATGAGCTGAGTAAAGTTAGAAGAATAACATATGGTTTTAGGTTTACAACTCAAAATATTTTGATAAGCCATGATAAATGTTTACTCAAATCCTTTTTTAGAACTATATACCTGACAATGATGTAAATATCAATAATAATACACTAATTAATATTCCTTCAAAAAGTTGTATAACCTCTCTCACCTGCGATCTCTCCCTTCAGCTGGTTTACTACACTTTGTAACAGCAGGGTCATGTTGTTGTATCTGGTCAGGGTCAAGGTCAGGTTGTTCAGTAGTTGGTCTCTCTCCAATATCACATTTTTGCATCTGGCCAGGGTCAAGGTCGGGTTGTTCAGTAGGTCTCTCTCCTGGGTCAGGTTGGTCAGTGGTGGGTTAATGGCTGAATTATCTGTAATGGGATGATAAACACTGTTGTTGCTACTGATCATGATAAAGTGAAGTTATTAGCTTAGAGAAAGAAAACGTGTTATTATTCTTTACAAATGAACATGCATAACATTTTGACTCCACTTTCTGTATTCATTTCATTTCATTTTATTTATTTCAATTATGGTTTACATGATCAAATTAATATTTAATTTCTTTTTCTTTTTTTACATATACCATAAATGAAAAGGAGCAGTTAAATCTAAATCTTATTTATACCTGCCCCTTTCTACCATTAAAATCATCAAATAATATCCTACCAATCAGTACATCATATATTCTTGTGGTCCTCCTCCTGTGAGCTCAACTCAAATAACTTCTGTAACTGTTTTGGCAACTCTCTGTTTTTCGCTATTCTACTTTGCAGATGCCAGCATTGATACACAAAGAAAAACTTGGTGGTAGAGACGATGATAATTACATCAGAGAATTAAGAATAAGACCATTAATTAGGCCTCAATTAGGAATTTGAGAATTAAGACAGATTTTATTTCAAACAAAAACGAACCCCCATACAAATTACAACAAATCTCTCTCAGAGAGTACCCTCCTGTTTCTAATCTGCTACAGTAATTCCAGTACTGAAAAATAGCTGGTAGGTAACTGGTTTAAAATGACTGGCATCCTATAGCTCTCATTGCAGTTCAAAAGTAGGTTGCCACCCACGCTACACCCCCACCAACCTGCTTCCACAACAACAAATGACCTGAGTGAGTGATGTGTTAGTGTTGTGAATGGAATAGCGATGCAAATTATCGATTAATTCATTAATTGATAGTTGATAACCTTATCGATCGATTAATCGATTAATTGATAAGCTGGGCCAAAAGGAAAATTCTTGTCCGAAACCGAAAATGAGTGCAGAAACTTGCCAACATATAACATTAATGAGCATCAGCTGGTTAGCTCATTGCTATAGAGTGTTTGTTCAGTAAAAGGAGTCTCCCATGTCTCTCCAGCTCTTTATTAAACAGAAAATGCATTTTCAGTGCTCTCTCCTGATTAGCTTAAATGTTGTCACATACCTGAAAACTTACTATATTATGTTTGATATCACACACACCATACCTGTAACTTTCACTAGCCCCCCCCTGCCCCCCAAAAAAATAAATACATCAAAAACTTCTTTTTTTTTCAAAAACATTTGTGATTTAAATTAATTGAAAATCGATAGATTTAATCCAGGAAATTCTTAACGGCAATGAATTGATTATAGATTAATTGTTAACATCCCTAGAATGGAATACTCACAGTGCATGACCAGGCCTATGATCCCACCCATCTGCATGAGACACAGCACCATCAGACACACAGCAACAGCTTTGAAAGACCTTCTCACTGGTTTAGAGCTCTGTCCTGCAATGGAAAATACAGCTACTAGGTGTGCAGCCACTGAGACTAAAACAAGACTAAAGGGCTGTTCACACCAAGCATGACAACAATAACAATAACTATGAATATGTTGTGTTAAAAAATAATTCTGACTGAATGGAAGGCAGTGTCCACACCACAACTATAACGACAATGATGGTGGTGATCGATATCGGAATATCAGCCTGATCTCCAGAGATCTCCGTAACATTGCACGGATCCAGTGCACTTCATTCCGTGGATAGTCGCCTAGAAACCCCGAAATTGCGTGCATATGTACGGCGAGTCCCACGGTGGGCGTAACCAGTCGCAAGCAGTCCCCATCAAAAAGTCCACAACAAAATTTACGATTCTGTGCCTATCGGTACATAACTCAAACGGCGCTGAGTAGGCACAGGCGAACGTCACACCGTTCAGGACGGCAACTCGGTCGCCTTAGCTCCCTCGGTGGTCCTTCACGGGGTGACAGTTCACCTGTGACTGCACGCCTCCGTCATGGTTTAGTCACAATGGGGGAGATGCGAGGCGGCTATGCACGGAATTTCGGGTTTTTCCGTGTCTATTCACGGAATTTCAAAAACTTCAAAAACGTTCAAAGAGAACGTTTCCTCTGGAGATCGGGTTGCGGAATAAATATCTCTCTCTTTCTGCCTCTGTGTGTGAGCTTGTACACAGCTGGACTCTACAGCGTGTTTGATGCCACTTTTTACAGAACATTATTATAACAGTATCTCTACACATACTTTTACACATCAAAGGAATGACACGGAAGGATATAATCCACACTTGTTAAAGGGATAGATCACCCCCAAAATGACAATTTGATGATCAGCAGCGGTTCCGGTAGGAGACACAAAGAGTCTCCTTTGTGGCTTCTTTTTGTATTCTTTTTGTATAATAAACTGTTTTCCCACTTTGAAACAGAGAAATTGCCAAGACACGTTGTAAAACTCACCCTGAGAGTGTCTTCTTGCTGTGTTGTCCCTCATGTCCTCCTGTGGTCCAGGGACCACGTCACTGCGTCTGACATCAGCCATGCTCCCGTAGATGTCCACCTCTCTCTCCTCCATCTCTCCTCTCACCTCCTCCAGCTGTCCACTGTCCTCAGTGTCCCCCGTCTGTCCCCTGTCTGCATCTCTCTGTCTCGCCTTCCTTGTCAATGCTGGACTGGCATAAATATCTGTAAAGACATCTTATGATGATGAGAGGCTTGGAAAATAGTACCTATTTTTTTCCTCTCCTGTCTTGATTAGCTCACTGGTTCTCAACGTTGGGTCCGATGGACCCTTAGTGCTCTGTAACTGTTAGAGTGTACAAATGGAGCCAAATGGACCCTTACATTTGGCTTTATTTGTACACTCTCACAGTAAATTAACACTAAGGATTCTAAAGTGCAGATTGGGGTCCCAGAGGAAAAAAGGGGGTCTGTGGCCTAACACAGTGCTTCTCAACCTTTCAGGACGCGACCCCACAAAATTATATTTGAACTGGGGACCCCCAACCCTGCATGACAAGCACTTGATATTTGAGGCAGGAGGGTTGACTCGTGCCACAATAAATATAGTGAAAATAGCCGATCTACAAGCTTTTTTTTGCCTCTTATATTATGTGACAATTTGGCCAATGTTTGACCAGTTTTCATAGTATAGTTTGTTGATTACTATTGATGCAGTAACGGTCTTTTTTAATTTAATTTCAATTCTTTCTTCTTTTTTTGTTTTTGGGTATTGAAAAGGTTTTAAAAGTCCTTAAATCATCACTACTGTCATCTGGGGACCCGCCCAAAATCATCTGGGGATCCCCCTGGGGGCCCCGGCCCACAGGTTGAGAACCACTGCCCTAACACACATCAAACTAGGGGTCCTTGAAATCAAAAAGGTTGAGAAACATGTGATTAGCTTCATCAAAATAACACCTTGAAACAGAGAAATTACACAACGATTCACAACACTGTCAAACGTACCCTGAATATGTGTTCCTGCTGCATCGTCCATTATGTCCTCCTGTGACCCAGAGACAAACTCACTGATTCTGACGTTATCGTAGATGTCCACCACTGTCTCCTCCTCCTCTCCTCTCACCTCCTCCAGCTGTCCACTGTAGTCAGTGTCCCTCGTCTGTCCCCTGTCTCCATCTCTCTGTCTCACCTTCTTTGTCAAGACTGGACTGGCATAAATAACTGCAGACAAGGCAAAAAAATGAAAAAGGCTTTTATTATTATTATTATTATTATTATTATTATTATTATTATTATTATTATTATTATTATCAAAACTACTGATGGGAACTATATTTATGGAGGACAGCTGACCATGCCTGAAACACAGATGTCATTAAAGCAGCACTATGTAGTTTGGGGTAATCAGTGGTCACAAATAACAGGGCAGCCAACATCTTTGACTTCATTATACCCAATAGTCTCTGCAAGCATGTCCAGAGAGGAAGCGCTCTGACTGGCCAGTCTTCGCTCATTGAAACTCATTGTCTCCCCAATAGAGACACACGGGGACTACAAATTTCACGCCCACTTTTGAAACAGCGCCGCTACTCGAGGTCCGAGAACTGCAGCTCTCAATTCAATCTCTACGAGAGGCATTGTAAAATACCGTAATTTCACTGGTTAACTACTGAGGCTGTAGCGATTTTTTTGTGTTCTAATAAACTCTCCCATTTGTTTGATTTATCCTTTTTAATGTCCCATATCTGTTATCTCGATATACTACCCACAATATACTATATTATACTCCATCAGTGTGTCAAAAGTTCTAGCATCTGAAATCTAAAGTTTAAGTGGTCGCATGGTATATACATCACGGACGCATCCCTTGAGGTTTTTAATACCTAGATATGTTTGTGTCTCTCATGTATCATTTTTATAGGCTATTTATTTTTGTACAATTATCTAAACTGCATCTTGCAAGACTATTTGTATAGTAACTAGAAGTTCTGCCCGCTACGTGGGCAGAATTCTAGTACCCCCCCCCCTAACCCCGCCAAAGAAAATGTCGTTTGGGGGTACAAAATCATGGGACCCCTTAGGGGTCCCTGGAGACCGAGTCACAGGCCGTGACCTACAGACACGGTGAAGGAAAACTGTGAAGCCACCCACAGCCACGCATGCAAGATGTTGCACATGAACTCAGCAGCCGCACTGAGGCGCTCCAACACAAACACTCTGACATTAAGCTTCACACAACAAACATCAGCAGCAAACATTCACCACAATGACAAACAAATTACGTCCTCGCAAAAATAAGCGAGGGCTCGCTTATTTTGTCTTTCCCTCCCTCCCTCTCTTCCTCTCTCTCTCTCTCCCTCTCTGTCTCTCTGTCTCTGCGTCAGCGAAAATTCTGTCTCGCTGTTTGGCTGACTATTCTCTCTCTCCCACCCTCCCTCTCTCTCCCTGTGTGTGTGCGTGTGTGTGTGTGTGTGTGTGTGTGGTGGGGGTGGGGCGGGGGGGACAGCCATGACGCAACGGGACTTTTGAGATGGCCATCCCCATAATAGGTTGACTTATTCGGATACATGCGTGTGACTGTTCGCCCCTGCCGGTTCTCTGAATTTTTATTTTTAAATAGGCTCTGTCATGATTAATTGACCACACATATGAAGTGAAACAACTAAATTCTATCCAAACGATATGTTATAAGTGAATTCCGTGCCTCAAAGAAGAAGTTTGAGAGCGTTTAATAAGCGAAAATAAGAAGTGAAGGCACTCGCACCCTGACTCGCACAACCAACAATGGCTGCCGTTCGTCTTTTTTCAGGCTGCACTCGGAGCCATTCGGGCTCACTCGAACTCGCCACCTGATTGGCCAACTTTTGCTGTCAATCACAGAACGATGAGCGACGTTGCCATGTCCAGGTGTTGTAAGCGTGAAGTGTGTGTAAATTGGTTAGAGAAAGTGCGTCGACGCATGCGCAGTGCGCAGCTTTGTGTTTTTTCATGAAGCTGGTTGCTTGTTGCTCGCGCACGATCTGGCAACAGCGGTGCATACACATGCGCAGTGCTTTTGTGTTTTTTTCCCCTATTTTTTTCCTGTTTTGCCCTGATTTTGTCCCATTTCTTTCAGCCAGTTTGCGGATTGTAGTATAGATACTATCCTGGAGAATTCAATAAGTAGTTGAAAATGTCAGGATATGTCACTCCTCCATTTAGTTGGGTTATTTCCCCAACTTACATTCAGGCAAGTTAATACAACAGCAGTAAACACACAGGTTTAAAATTTTCATGTACCGTCGGAGCTCCACGGTTGTTAGAAAATTAATATAAGCCTATGAGATGTTCAAAATATAGACATGAACAAAGTCAGTCGGGATTGGGATGAGAATTCCCCTGTTCAAAGTCGACGCTCGGCGCTCGTAAAGACAGTGATGTCACTGAAATACGACTACTTGTCTGTCTGCCTGTCATGATTTATGACTTTCATCTGCTTGACTCAGCATGCACGTGCATCTACGTAAGCATATTGTTATCCGTGATACGATGACCATCAACTACTTTATCAGAGAAACTGACGTCTGTGCACAATGATACAAGATGTATGTTCTATTTCTATCTATTCTGTTCCTGTCCTTGTTCCATATCTTCCGATCACGTCATGTATCCACTGTGCAATACTATATATATTCTCTGTGTGTGTATTAAACTCAAGAGAGCTTGTCGTGTGATACTGCCTGGTGTCAACTGGTTCTCTGCACGTGCCTCTCAACAGAAACCTTCACTCACCACCACCCTTATAGATGGAGACTCTTAGGGACCATATGTATGGTCAACCGAAATCACAACAATTTGGTGCAGAGTGTGGGATGCCAAACTGAGATCGTGACAGGATGATCCGACCAGACTGGACCCAGCGGACGACACCCCCACACCTTGGCCTTCCTCTAGCCTGGAGACCCCTGCCTGCCCTCCTGCCCTGGCGACCAGCTTGTGCCCTATGCTCCGCGTCGATGCGTCTGGAGGATGTTCCGTGCCGGAGCCCTGGCTGGCTGTCTTCCCTGATGTCCTGGTTGTCCTCCCTGACTGACCAACATGTGCCCTCTGCTCCACGTTGAGCGCCGTCATGATGTCCCTTGCAAGGCGTGCCAGAGCCCTTGCTGGCCACTTTCCCCCCCCACTTTTTTTCCCATTCAGATCCTGTCTCCCATTGGCAGTGGAAGAAAGCTCAGGGGGGTTTTAGCCCCTTTCCCCTGCCGTTTGGACTCAGTTTCTATGTCCCAAGGCTGGCGTTCCTGTTCGGCAGTGGAAGAATGCTCCAGGGGGTTTTCTGCCCCTTTCCCTGCCTCAAAATCCCATTCTTGGGTATTGAACATTATTCTGCCTGGCTGTCTGCATTTGGGTCCTCACCACACCACCAGATTGTGACATTACAAGCTTTGTTATGAGAGTCTGTGCCTACTAGGAATGTAAACCGATAAGACTGCTTTGTGTTACAAGCAGCATATGGTAGTGTACTATATAAGCCTGTAGATTGGTTCTACAGCAGCAGAGTGTTTCTGACTGTGGTCAAGTAAAGCCTGCAGTGTGCTTCCTGCAGCATAACAGAGTGTTTCCTGTTATCTAAATCTATAGTAGCACTTTAGTA